>NC_135507.1:38443625-38603625 GCF_052857255.1 Amblyomma americanum | reverse complement strand
TGAGCTCGGAAGTTTCTTTATTATACTTTTTCGAAGTAGAGCATTGCGCAAATGGCTTCACAAATGGCGACATGTGGGTCATAGGTAGAAAGCCATTCTTCCGCCTTGTCATCCTTTGTCACTCAACACGAACACTCCTGGGTTGCGCTTCGCCTTGCTTCCTACTTACACTGCCGCTACGAGCTAT
This sequence comes from Amblyomma americanum, assembly GCF_052857255.1. NCBI lineage: Eukaryota > Metazoa > Arthropoda > Arachnida > Ixodida > Ixodidae > Amblyomma > Amblyomma americanum. The sequence continues at coordinate 38,603,438 of NC_135507.1, read as the reverse complement.
CCCTCCCTGGAATAATAGACAACTAAGCGACCATATACCAACCGATATTCGTCGCCCAACGTCAAACCATTAGGCGTTGTCAGTTCGCAGCGGTATTTCCAAGGAAGATTCCCATCTTCCTCATGGCTCCATCGTTAACTGTGTTATTTCTATCATACGGGGGTGTGAAATAAAGGCGTTTACTACTCTTAGCAGCTCTGTACCTAGTAAGACGTCTGAATATAGACTCGAGCTTCTTTTCTTGCGTGCAGCTGGTATCTGTACGCTGGTAGCTGGTATCTGTCCAAGCGGCGCTTTCTTCTGTGGCCATCCTTACCTTTTCTATTGCCCGCACTCACCATAGTCAACATTAACCGTCTATAGTGGGCCTTCCCAGCTTTAAAACCGACAGTATATTCAGGCACTTGGCCATGGTAGGCCATTTCCCGCATAGATTTCTATCCCATCTGCTTCTCCGCATGCACGATGGTATAAAGTACTTCTAGGCTTATTTTTATCAAAACACATCCTCTCATTTTTATGGCCATGCCACTTGTTTCATTTCAATAACCCTTTCATACCCCGTTGCTGTAAACTCCGCTATAAAAAATGGCTCATCAGTATTCATTTTCCTTTCGAGAACTAGCGGCACTGTCCTGAACAGAAGATCACCATTTGCGTTAGCCTTCAGGTAAGTGCCACATCAGCGATTGCTGCCGAGCTAAATCTAATGTGCCCTTACCCTAAGGATACTGCTAAACAGCTACTCATAACAGAAGAGTACCAAATGCACTCACCTCATTTCATTTTCTTAGCCATTTCAACCTCGTGATCCCGATCAATGTCAGCACCTGCTACCGATAATTGTATTCCCCATAAAACTTGTAATACATCGCTGTCTGTTAACTCTGCCTCTACTCTCAACTCTCCCCTGATGTTCTGACTAGGGTTACGTCTTATATACAGGGCAATATACATAACAAAATCTCCAGTCAGATGTTCCAAATACACCGCTCTGATGGCGTGTTACAACAACACGGTCAGCTTCTATTCTTATTCTGTACACATGTGCCGGTAGGAATTTGGACAAATTACGTGGACAAAACAGTTTTTTTTAATTTCTCAATTTAATGGATGGTAACGAAGTTGCCATGGTTTTCTGAAAGGCGTTGGTTTCAATTCAGCTGCCGGAGACCACACACAAGGACGAGGTCCTTTAGAATTTTTGGGCACGCGCTCCACGCAAATACAGCTAGGAGCGCACCGATCCCCATTTTTCCTGGAACGAGCGCACTGGAAAGGAGAGAAATGAGAGTTGTTACGTAACCGAAACATATCAGTTAAACAGGAGGCTCTTGTTAATGCGAAAGCATTACGTGGCTAGTAAGCGAGTGTATGTCCGCATAACGTGTCGGCAGCCATTGTGCCGCTCTCTGAAGAATTAGGATTAAACGAATGATTGTAATTGATAGAGGATGATGTGAGGGTGATGTGCGATGATAGAATGATAGGTTAATTTCAGCAAAAAATGTAGAAAAACCTTCGAAATAGCGCGGACGTCGATGTGGTGAGTGGACGGGAAAACAACCGTGGACGGCAAAAGAGTGAAAAAATAAGCAAATGAGTGAAAATAAGGTTTCGAATGGTTTGAAATGTGTTTGATGAGTGATTATTAGGCGAACAAAATGTTTGATTGACATAGAGTGACTAGGTAATTAGAAGCAAGGGTCGTTGGACGGCCGAACAGGCTGGCGGGAATATAGTAGGTGGACGCGAAAGCAGCAATGGAGCCAAATTTGAAGAACCAAAATGTGTGAATGTGGTGAAAAGGGGATGTAATCTGAGTAAATAATTAATTAGAATGAATGCTTCAGGAAAAAAACTGACACAATGACGATAAACGCGGTGGCGCCGAACCAATTCGGTTGTAAAGATTACGCACGCTTTCGCATTGCTCTACGTAAGCAGACTTATGTACCCTCGGAAATTTTTTTTCCTCCTAATTTTTCAGATCAGAAAGAGCCATAGTCAATTTTTCAGATCAGATAAGAGTCATAGCGGTAGATTACTTCTCGTGAAATTTTCCTGCACTGCTACGCTGCAGTTCGCGCCCTCGCAGGCTTGTTCCTGAGCACGTAGTCCGTTCAGTTCGCGCCACAATATCAATTTTGCAATCGAGCCATGCGCAAAAATAAATGAATACTGGTGGCTGTCAATGAACATTGTTGGCGTCAGAATTCCGTTGGCCGTTTCTTTTTCCTAATGCGTTTGCATTAAACCGCCTATTATCGCAAAGTATTTTAGTTACAATGTTATTTTATTTTCGCGAATGAGATTCTTTTTTACAAGCAACCACGGTTCTTATCGGGAAGTGAGTATTGTACTCTTTACTGCCTCTCCGTCTTGCCATTCCGAACGCCTGTATTGAACAAGTAAGTGCGAAAAAAATTGATTGCGTTCCAAAGTTGTTAACTACATGGAACAAGCCATGCTTGATGAACGCCGGAATGCGGCTGTCAAGCGAGATCCGTAATTGAAGTGAGATAGTTGCTGGTAACAAAGACCAGTGAATTTATATTATAGATCAAAAGAAATTCCCTGTCCATTTTCAGCGCCCCTTATGGCAGTGCTCACAGTTAGCTTCAAGCAGGCTTCATGTCCTTTGCTTTGACCCTGTGAAATAATCAGCGCATGACAGTCAGCGGACCTTCATTCTTTGAAGGACTAAGATTCGATTGGTCGTCAGCCGCTCTTTAGACCACGTTGTACTGATCGGCTTTCAATTCAATGCAGCTTATTGCTTGCAGTATTTTAGGTTGTCATAAGTGATATTGAAGCTGCAGTTCTCAAGTCGCAGTTACATGCAATTTAAGTCTCGAATAAATGCTGGGGGGAAAACTAGATAAAATGCTTTTTCGAAAATACCTACCACCTTAAGGCTAGAGCATATAAAACCTACAATCCATACGCACTGTTATCTTTCCTCTTTTGCGGTGGTAAAAAGATCATCTCCATAAAGATGATTTAGTATAGTCGACATCCCGTTGAAGCACAAAGCGTGTATATCACCGCCGCTGGCGCCTGGCACTCAATAAATACACGCTCGATGCGGGCGATTTCCACGGCGCGTCAGCATTCCTATCGGATATCTCGAAGCCACCGCAAACACCAAAGCCCTTCTGGGCAGCGTTTCTGAAAGCTATTGAGATTGCATACAGGAAAGCAACTGCCATGCGGTTAGTATGCGTCTCGCACGCGGTGTGCTAAAGCGGGTGTAAAGAGTTCCGTGAACTGTACAATGCCGGGAATACTGCGGGGGCACGTTTTTCAAAGTTCTCTACCATTATCCTTGTTGCGCTCTTTCCTTGAATTCACGAAATAAAAAGGTTGCAGATCGTTACTAAGTGAATAAATAACTAGGCCGACTGAATATTAATAGAGATAACTAAGCCAAGTGACACCAAACATCACAGAGCTCGGTTTACTCATGTGTGTTTAATAATATTTTTAAAACCTTTGTTAGTTTTACTTAAGACAACCCGTGTACGTCCTAAACCGGGTGTTGGATGCTTTTGGAAAGTTATCATACAGTTCTAAACTTCTGGCGTTGTTTGGTGAAAGTTTTTGTAAGGAGGATACGAAACAACGCTTACCCAACGAGGACAATAAGGCTTGCGTGTTGACAAGCTAAATGGCTGAGCTCTGAAAAGAAAAGAATGCAGCAAAAATTTTGGAATTATTTATTTAGTAGCGGCATTCTAGGTATTTCATTCTATCTGCATCAAAATCACCCTGATCAAAAGGCTGGAGTAAAAAAAAATGTCGCAGATTCACAGGATTTCATGAATTTCATGAATATAGAGATGCTTTGAGCATCAAACACTGAACGCGAAAAGTTGTCTTCTCTGTAAGTTAGCACTAGATGCTGTCTGACTTGCAGGTTCCTGTTTTGTAAGCCCATGGAGAATTGCTTTCAACGACTTCACACAGTAAGAATACAGGACGAGCCCAACTTAAAACTGATTTACTCGAAAGAGTTCAGTCCCAGTTAGAAAACAGTGGTCGGGGCATGCGCCAAAGATATTTTCACCGAAAACAGTAGAGGTGACACCTGAGCTCCACCTTAAGAGTGCAACTCTGTAGGTTAACAGCTTTAAGCCCACTTATGCGCGGAATCGGTCATTAGCTACTATGCGTCGATAGACCGGTGAAAATCCTGATACCACTCCTGGTACAGTAGTGCCGCAATCTGCCGGAAGCTGAGTGTTTCAAGTACAGCCACCGCTGTGTCTCGTGAGAACTCGGTTGCTCTTCCCATGCAACGTCTCGCGACCGATCAATGCATTGACTGCAACCTGCAGGTTGCAGGTTCTGATGACGTCACGTGATGACATGAGCTACTCGGAAGGTGGGCCACCTGCTTTTTCTCTCACGCCACCAACGACGACGGCGCTGGACTCTCCGCTGAACGAAACCATACTACAAATGAATGAAAATTACATCAATAGCACTACCTAAAGCAAAAAAATTTTAAATCTCATAACAGCAAAGCCACATTCCTAATGCATCGCTGGCAACTCCGCATCATCAAAATCCCTCTAAATTTAGTGGGCTACGGTGCTGCTCCTATTCTGAAGAATCTTTAGTTCACGTAGCTGTGGCCGACACTGGAAGTCCCTCCAATTGTCCCAGAAATTACAGCTTTTTCATTGTTTCTTAACGACTGTCCGTGCTAACAGGCCCGATAATTTATGACTCAGTCGAAGACTGGCAATGAGATCAGGTTTGGAGAATCCAGAGCGACGTTAGAAGTGGTGGACATGTTATCGAACACCGTTCACGAGCCTTCATCCACAAGAACGAAACATGATTTGACAGATATGCTGGAAATTTTAAGGAAAAATCAGGTTCAACTTTTGGGGGGAGGACAATCACTATACGTTTTCCGTCGTCCCATTGTACGAATTTCGTTAAAAGCAGATCCAGGCCATCACACAGGAACTTTCACATGATAAGAAGCGTACGTGTGGCAAGAATCAAATGCAAGGCGCTGTAATTATCCTACGATTTCGGACACGCCTGTAGCCAAAGAGTTAAGGAAGTGCTCTGCGAATTTTTTGGAATTATGTTTTAAAGCAGAGAAGCTTAAAGTGGGCTTTTATTTTAGGAATGCTGTAAATGAAGAAGGGTCATGACAGAACCAGGAAAGCACAATTCTTAAAAAAAAATGACCACATAGCAAGTGGTAAAGGATACGTTTGCTACCAAAAATTATATAGATGTCACAGATTATTTAGAGCGAAATTATATATCAGGGTTTTTGCAATCGACCGAATCTGAAGACTTGTTTTACTCTCTACTTTACACTGAAGTGTTTGTAGCTGCTAGAAAATGAACAGAAGAGGTCAGAGACCTCTCCTATCAAAATCACCGCATTGATCTGAGTCAACTATTTGCAAGTTTGCTTTAACTTTACCCTTACGGTAGATTTATTGCACTACATTAAGGTTTTTGCCTACGTCAATGCATCAGCATTTGTTAACATATGAACCCTGCTGTTTGTAACATTTTTCTGTCATTTTGACTGTTCCATCACGACGACCTGAGGTAGCAATACTATTTCAAAATTTTTACCTTTATGGTTTGGCTTTGGTTTCATAGGTGTAACGTGCCAAAGCGACATAGGACTTGAAGGGCGTCGTATTGGAGGGCTCCGGACAATTTTGACCACCTGAGGTTCTTTAATGCGCACTGCCATCACCCATCACACGGGCCTCTAGGATTTCACCTCTGTCCCAGCAGCCGAGCACCATAACCACTTATACCCCTGCCACACGGCAAATTTATTGCCGTTCTCATCAAATGACATTAGCACCTAATGCCATTAATCCGCTGCTACACAGGAACATTTAATGTCGTTAGGTTGGAATGACATTCGTCATCAAATGAATTTGGGGAACTCATTCGCATTCGATCTCGAACCGAATGTGTAATCTGGATACCAGATACGCACCAGAAACAAGCAGCGCGAAAAAATAGTGTGCGCACTGCCCTCTCACATAGGAGTCATCGGTTATGAGGTGGCAGACAATCTCGCCCATTAAGCTCTCTCAAGAAATCAATAAAAGAAAATACCTCAAGATGGAAGAATTCTCCACAGGAAAACGGTGCTCGATCATTTCAGTACCCTGTGGAGTGCGCCCCACAAGCCATGTGTGACGAAGCGACTGAGAAGGTCCCAGGCGACTCTACTACATCAAATTCGCACGGTCTCTCCTCGCACTCCTGCCTGGATGCATAAGACCGGCATAGCATTGTCTCCGCTCTGTTCTTTACGTGGTGTGTGCGGGGATATCGAACATTACATTATGTACTGCCCAGAGTACAACGCGGAAAGGTATGTGATGTTCGCTTCCTTCAAGAAGACAGGAACCCGTCACAGTATAGTTCAGGACATTATCTACCCGAGTGGAAACCAAACATTCGGAAGGGAGGGTGCACGCCTTCTTTTAAGATTTCTGCAGGACACGGATCTTGTTTCTATATGGTGACAGCAGGAACGGACTATGGCCTACTGTGACTGAATGTGTGCGTAGATGGTGTCTTCTGGAGTGGACTACGTTATGCTGTGAGTGAATGTGTGTATGGATTGTGGCACTACAATAGCCTATGTTCTTGTGTGACTGAATATGTGCATAGATGGTGACTTTTGCAATGGACTGTGATGTGGACTGTGTATGTGCATAGATGGTGACTGCGGGAGAGGAATGTGTGCTATTATAAGAGACTGTGCGCATAGCGGGGTAGATGTTACAGGCTTTAGGACATTATTAATATAGAAGGGACGCTATGGTGGAGCAATTGCCGGCAGAATAAGCAAGGCTAACCCCACCAGTAGCATTCAACACCTCAACTCAAACTCAACTATGCGCACTGAAAAAGTTTGAAATTGTATTTATTTAGTTCTGCAAAAAAATGCTAATTTTGGTGTGACCCTCTTTGTACTTGAAGCTGTCGTGGATAGCTGTTACTCTCGGACCCAGCAGAAGCCAACGGCAGCGACCGACCGTGGAGCAGGGCCTTCCCCGCCACCATCTATAAATTTGGGTTGCGTGTTTTTTGCTGGTTGGCCTTCCATGTTCGTTCAGCTCGGAAGTACTGTAACTGAGCACTTCACGTTTTGTCATTTCCATGCTGCGCGCGTCAATCCGCGCGCCAGCGTATACGCTATTTTGTTTGTTTACATTTATCGGATTTCTGATTTACTTCGTACATGGCTTGCCTTTTTTGATGGCTAAAGTGCTACAGAATGGCCAAAAATAAGTTAAGCTTATAAAATTGCACAGAAATGTTGTCAGCCGCTTTTCAAACACTACATAACAAATTCAAACATCTTTTATGCGCGTTGATGTCTTTCAATTGTACAATTTTTTGTTTCACAATCTTCACTGCCATCATTTTCGAATTATATTTTTTACCGGGTCGCACCGAACGAGACCGAATGATATTAAACGCATCGAATGACATTCAGTGGGAGTGACATTAAATTTGTCGTGTGCGAGGGGTATTAGATTCCGCGGGGGCTTTAGCTTTATACTTAGCACTTCTAGACAAACATTTTTTAGTGGAAAACCATTTATAAACGCAATTTTTCATGTATTAATTGTGAGATTTCACTTATCAATCAACATATCTGCAGATCACGCAACGGCATTCTTCCCATTTTGTTTTTTTATAAACCTTCTTGCTATCGGCAGAACCGTTCCCTATAGGCTTTCTATTGCAGTCTTAACTGTTCGATGGTATCGACTGCAACTCTTAAATTAAAGATTTAGTATCATATTAGAAGATTGGAAGATTACCGTCCATATTACGGTAAAAGTATCTTGCAATTTTCCAATTTCCAAAATGTTTGTCCGAAATTGCTAGACATGTTTATTTGGTTTATTAGTGATAATTTTATTCTATTAGAGAATCTCAGCATTTAAAGGACCAACGCGATGGGAGAATTTTAGATTTGGTAAGAGCATGACTTTTACCCGTGAATTTTTGTTTTGCAGATAATCTGCAGTTTTTGATATAAATATGATCCTCTGAACCGGACATCTGTGTTTCATTAATCAGCCAAAATTTGGCAAGCGTCTCTTGCCTTGCCGGTGAGCGCACCAAAAAGCTATGACGAGAAACATTGGTGTTAACTGCGCTGAGTCCGTTTTCATTAGGAAGTGTCGCATAAAATGAGGGTGAGCTCTTTGCAACGGATTTCTAGGCTAATCAATGCAGGCTACCAATGCGCGAATCATTCTGGAGGATGCGGAAAGAGAAGCGTGCAAAATTTATTTATTTATTCACTAAACCTTAAGGCTGCGAGGGCAGAGCACTGAGTAAGGAGTACTTGAAGAGTGAGAACGCGAGAATAAATACCGTCTATGACAAAATACAAGAACTTAAGAACCGGAAAATACAACCAACGCATGACAAAGAAGAAAGACGCCATGACACAATGTAATCAGTTCACATAAAATATTTCCAGCACGTTACGAAAGTGCCTCGCGTCGTGAGGATTCTGTCCCATACTGAATTGGCACGTGTTAGCGCATATGAACTGAACGCCATCTTTTTATCAGAAATGCTTTGAAAGCTGCGATTATATAACCACTCTGATATGCGTGAAGGAACTTCGAAGGGGAATAGGCATAGTCTCGGGCTATTTACGTTCGTTTCAAGGAGCTATAAAAGGAATAGTTGACGACGAATCTTTAATGGCTGAACGAAAGTTCTGTTTCATTAGTTTAGTGCTAGATTTTTTTTCTAATTACGTGATACGAAATAGGTGGCTTTTTATTGTGAAATTCTAGTTGAGTTAAATATATTTCACGGTGACTATCGCAGGGAAGTGAAATTCCAGCTGTGTATGAACGAAGACTAAATAGGAGGGTTGTGTACGGTAGGCGTACACTTGCGGAAAATAGGGTGAAAGCACCTAATATCGTTGATGCTTTGCTGCAAACAGTGGCAGTGCGCATGGAGCACGAGAGCCTTGGTGTGAAATGAACACAGGTATTTGTTAGATAAAGCCCGGGATAGAAAAGAGTTCCTTAATAAATAATTTAAATTTAACAGTTTTACTGTGGATGAAGGACATAACCTTGCGCGTTCAGATGTTGAGTCCTTTTCGGGTTTTGGCATCGCTTAAGAATTACGTCAAGATTTGCCTCAAGTGCTACATGGTCGTCGGCGTTATTAGTCGTGCGATAGATAATGCAGTCATCTACAAAAAGCCTCAGGCGGAAGACATATTACTATAAAAATCATAATTATATATCAAAAAGTAAAGCGCCGAGTATGCTGACCTGGTGAACGCCGGAAGTTACATCAGATCCGTGCGAGGAAAAAGCCATTAACAACTCTAAACTGCTGGCGCAGCGGAAGCAAGTTCCGGAGCCAAGAAGGAGGTAGGGTACTGAGTTTGAGAGCAAAAAAATTTTCAATTAGGTGGCTATTTTATCAAAGACTAAAAATTAAGAAATTGCTTGTTATTATTCATACTAAGGTGTATGTATGTAGAAAATTATACTAACATTGATTCGCAAGAGTACCCTTTTCTTACACACTCTTATGAGCGAAAAAATAGTAAAAATTCGAGGCGCCATGCAGTTATATGGTCGATTAAATTCCAGTAAATGCACGTGAGTGGAATCGGTCGGTGGTTATCGGGTGAATGTTACCAAAATTATGTACAAATATTACGTTGGTAATTTTCCAGTCCAAAGGTACCTGACCAGCGGGTAATGACTGGCGAAAAATATGACTTAACATTAGACTGGAACCATTTACGGTGTTCATTAGAATTATAGAGGTGATATTGTCGACTTGAATTTTATATAACATGGAAAACCGCAAGAAACACTGCCCTAAATATCGAATTTTTGAATAAAGTAGTGTTTTTCAAAAATGAAATAAAACAACACCGTCCCCAGTTTTCATTAGCACATCTGAAAGAAGTCTCTAGATGTGGGCGAAAAAAGAACATGTTACATTATATCGTTTCCAACAATGTTATGCAAGCTCAAACGCGTAGCTTTTGATCATCGGCAGGAGCGCCTAAATAAATTAAGAGACGGAAGCAGAAAACACGCCCTCCGGTACTCTAAATTTCCCTCAATTCCCAAGACTGAGACCTTTCCGTCAAGAGAGCATAAAAAATTATATTTTATGGAAAAACACCGACCTCATGTGCAAGCAGGATTCAGCAAGCGTAAGAAGGCACAGTATGCATGTAAACGTGTAAATGCCGAAAAGGGACTGAGTCACCCAACCAGGCAGTCGCCTATGAAACGTCAAAATGGGCCTGCTACTGCTGACCTCTCGGCCACTAATGCCAAAAAGCTTTTGCTGAATAATGCACTCAGACTGCATGTTCAGATCCAATCATTTCTCCGTCCGCCGGTAAGGGGTTCCTCCATAGTGCTCAGTGCTGTTTATAGTCTAGAATTCTTACCTCAGTCAGCGTCTCCTGCCTGCGTTCTACAACTCATGACTCCCAAGCAACTGGACCGCCGAGCCACTTAACAAAGTTGGTCTCTGTCGTAAAAAGACTAGTCTCAGGAGCAGAGCCTCCCCTTCAGCCTTCTTTTCTGTTTGCTCTGTCTTCGCATGTGTTCAATTCTGCATTCTGTCATCCATTTCCTGGCTGCACGCAGAGTCTGGCAATGCTAAGTATTTCCGTATTTGTAACCGGCGCACACTGATTTCTCGAGAAGTGGTGACCACTGTCAATTGTGTGCTGTTCTTTGAGTTTTGTCTACCTGCATCCTTTGTGATGGCGAACGACACTTATCTATTGAGATTAACTTTTAGACCGAAAAGATTTTGATCCTACCTATAACCCAAAATATCTCATCAAACGCTTTTGCCGGACTAGTATAGGGCTTACATTTTTGTTACCGTTCTTACTGGCCGCTGCAGTGTATAATGTGAATTATTCTCGTGTTTTCGAGTTTTGCCACTTTCATTACTCAACGGTCGATTCGCGCTGCTAGTTTTCTATTTACTGTAACTACTGCGCATGACTGGCCGTCATCTTCCTGTTTACCAACCTGTAAGGGGTCGGGACCTCGTCAAGCTCTCTGAGCTTTTAGTCCTGTACTCCACCTCTTTCTTCCTTTCTTCATTCACTCCCTCCTTGATCCCTTCCCTTACTGTGCGGTTCGGGTGTCCGCCGATATGCGAGGGATACTGTGCCATTTCCTTTCCCCAAAAACCCATTGCATTTCTTTACCGAACCCGGGCTCGAACCCGACCGCGGCGGTCGCGTTTCGATGGAGGCGAAACGAAAAAGGCGCCCGTGTGCTGTGCGATGTCAGTGCACGTTAAAGATCCCCAGGTGATCAAAATTAATCCGGAGCCCTCCACTACGAGACCTCTTTCGTCCTTTCTTCTTTCACTCCCTCCTTGATCCCTTCCTTTGCGGTGCGGTTCGGGTGTCCGCCGATATGCGAGAGATACTGTGCCAGTTCCTTTCCACAAAAACCAATTGGATTTCTTTACCGAACCCGGGCTCGAATTCGACCGCGGCGGTCGCGTTTCGATGCAGGCGAAACGAAAAAGGCGCCGGTGTGCTGTGCGATGTCAGTGCACGTTAAAGATCCCCAGGTGGTCGAAATTATTGCGGAGCCCTCCACTACGGCACCCCTCTGTTTTCTTTCACTCACTCCTTTATCCCTTCGGTTGCGTTTTCGTGTAGTTGTCGGAAGGAAAACGCCAGGCTATAAATTGAATGCAAACAGCAAAGCTTTGCTGTCGAACCACATTCACAGCGTAGATTGAAGACACAATTTTTTTTCATTTAACTTTGCGCCACGCTCCACTCCCTGTTATATCTGATTCAGATACATGGGACCAGTTCAGCCGCGCAGCGCGATTAATGACAATCTTGGCCGTCTGCTCCACTCTAGAAATAAAGAATATTTTATTCACCACCTGAAATCTACACAGAACGAAAGCGCGATGCTGCAAAATTAAGAGTACACAACGCAGGGGCAATAGCACGACCTTGTTTACAGTGTTCAATCCACCGTTGGCTAGCCACAGAAGAAAATAAAACAATCTAGTTAATCACTTATTTTCCACTTTCACGGCCAGTCTCGCAAAAATCCGGAACAATGTTTTCTAGACAACCATACTGTTCTCGCAGTATAAGGCTGATGAGCCAAACGTCGGATAAATTGAGTGAATTTGCAGAGAAGTTATGAAATTGTTAAATTAAAAATAGCCTGGTAGCAATATGCGGCATCGCGTGTCCGATACGTTAAGCGCCCTTAAAAGCAGTAATCAATGATAATAGGGGCCAGTGACACACGAGATTAAGCAAGGCTTTGTTTTCAATGGATAAAAGAACTTCACAAGGACGCGCTTAAGAACACCACACAAACGAAAAACTTCCAAGCGCTGTAAGTAACAGTGCCGCCGATCAACAACTGTCCGGCTGTGACCACAGTCACAGTGTGCTACAAACTTTTAACGAGGATTTGAATGTACTTCCAACAATGAATGCTCTTTTCGGGAGAAACAAAAAAATGGCTTCAAGGTTCCTCTCCACCACTCTTCTCTGTGAAAAGCAACATGGAGCAACATGGAAAGCGTCATTTAAAAGAAACGGTTAAGGCAAGGTGAGTTTATCTGAAAGCTTTCAGCTAAACGCCACCTTTGCGAGCAAAGGTACTTCTAGTGCTAAAGCCGAACTACCCATCAATTACGCGCGGGATATTCGTTGAGCTACTCGTGCAAACTGCGCATGAAACTGTAGAAGATCATGCTTACTTTGAGGTTAGAATCAAAGCTGAGAGAAAGCTGAACCAGAGGACTGCGGACTTCATCCCAAGAACGGGTAACTGCTTCCGTGGTTCAGAATTATGATGGGAGAGCGCAACGCCTCCAGGCATTGGCGCTGATAGGTATATCGAAAGAAAGCATTGATAATGTAAGTAGGCACTCCCACAGTGACTCCGTTTTCCTCCTCTCTTTCCTCCTGCCTATTGGGCACACAGCGCAGAGCACGCCTTGTAAGCTAGAGCGCTCGCCTATCTTACTTGTCGGCTGGCGTGCACTGTGAGTGCGATAATGTTTCAGCTAATTTATTGATAGAATATAGAAACTGCGAGGCGTGTTCTGCGTCAATTGGCAATGCCATTAGTAACTTTGGTGACATTTTGCTTGGCACATTTAAGACGACCGAAGAGAAAACTTTCGACATCAACGAGCTCTGTCGCCGTTTGTAAGCGTTTGTTCCATAGCGCACACTTCCTTTGATATTTAAATGCGGTGCCTCTCTTCGACACAGTGTGAAATGTCAAGGTATGCATTATAGTGCAAAGTTGCGGGAGCTGAATTTTTTTCAACCTTGAGAGAAATGTGACAGTTTAGGAATGTGATTATCAGCAATCGCATAAATTTTGCACAAATTGAAAAATCTTCAATGTCTTGTCTTTCATTTGAAATGGCAACTAATGATTCCAAAATTTAAAACGCTAGCGCTAAGGCCGTAGCGTCGCAGGAAAACAGTCGTCCTCACTGCACTCCCCTAGGCGTCGCTCTTAAACTTAGTCGGTTTGAGGTGTTAAACCCTGTAAACCGTAAACAAAACCTAATCAGGCGTAGATTACATATACGACTGCTTGAAAAATCTTTGTCAGAGTGGCACAAAACAGAACGCGGTTAAAGAATTTATTTTCTTGTCAATGCTCCACCGAAATGCCTGAAGAGATTGCTGACTTTGATTTGCAACGCATGTGCGAATCCTGTAAAATGAGAAAGCAGCCTTTGTTCGCCAAGGAAAACATTTATTCAGTCAGTTACCTGATACAAATTAACCTCCTAAGAATAGTCGTCGAGATTTGACCGTGTGTTAACATAACGGCACAAGGTGGCTATGAAGCTTGTGCACTGTGGAACCAAGCCTTTTCATTTTTAAGCGCGAATATACTTCTTCACGATGTCAAACCTGAAGAATGAGTTTGTGCGAAGCTCGGCCTTGAGAGATAACTTGGCCGAATCAAAGGTGAATGAAATAAATGCTGGTGCGACTGGGATTCGATCCATCGCCGGCGCGAACAAATTACCTTCGCTGGCCACTGCACGAGTGCACTATGCTACCGTCGCTTTTTTTTCCTTTTACAAACCAATCCACGTGAAGAACACAGAAAAGATGCTAAAGCTACGTCTCCCGCACTTAGGCCTACATGAACACATTGAAATTCGCGCATGTATAACAAAGCTGCCATTCTCGGAAGCCACTCAGGCACTGGGTCTTGTGGCCTTGCAATAGATTCACGAAAATAGTCTTATCGGCCTCGCGTCAATGTCTGCAAGTCTGACGACCATCCTGGATCGCCAAATACTGTGCAGGCCCAATATTATTATTCTGTCGAAAGAAACCTCGATTTTACTATCTACGGGCAAAGATCTGATTCCAAAAGCACGCACAGGTAAGTATTTTTTAATCGTGCGTTGTAGGATGTCAAAAAAGAAAAAGGCTTGCCAACAATCTACAAAAATGTGTTGAATTGTTTTCGGGTTTCGGCATATGAAGCAACGATTTCCCCAGGGTTAAAAAAAACCCCTTTTCTTCTAGATACGTCTCGACTTCAAGAGTGTTCTTATGGAGCTTAAAAAAGAAACAACTCCAACTGGTACAGCCATGCTTTTCACTTCTTTTAGAACTGTCTGCCATTAACCTGACAGTACAACGACCTGTACAATGGGGACCGGACGAAAGACATCACAGAAGTCCTTATAAAGTTTCTTTCGAGATACAGCTCAAATATTTCAATCAAAACCGCGCTTGCGAAACGCGACACCTCTCTAAGGAAGCCGAAAATTCCCGCTTGCATAGTCGCAGACCAAACAACAAAATTTGGCAATGCCCTACCCAACCTAACCTGACACACAGTTCGCAGAATCGGGTCACTCACGTCCCGAAAGAACAAATTGATTCACCAACTGGCGCAAACACAAATACGTGAAACCTACTCCTCCAGAGCGGACACGGTGAAACAGATTTGTTCGCCGGGTCCGCTCCCAAGTGCTTCCCCATACAAAAACCGCAAAAACCCGGTGCGACCTCTGCACATTCACTCGAGAAAAAATAATTGTTGCATAACGTACCAAAGCTTGGTTACAAAAAAAAAGTTACATATTGTGGCACACGCGAAAATAGACCAACTGAAGCCTTTTAACCTGTCGGCCTTCTCATGCACTTCAACTTCACGTTTGCAATATGGCACACTGTCGCGATAATTCTCCAGCTGCTCTCCTAAATATTTTACTGGGGTTACTTTTCGAGTCATTTTCGCGATAACTGTTGGCGTTGCGGGCCAGAACCCTAAACATTTAGCCCAGTTCACAGCACTCCCACTCACAGAAAAATGTTCACAGTTTCAACCACAATAAGAACGCTTTCGTAGTCAGCGCTTAACAAGGCAATGTCGTCTGCATACGCAAGAATGCGGACCTCCACAGCATGCAGACGAAAACCATGAACACCGCTGCTCTGAATTATGCTCAAACATAAGGGTTAAGTATAAAAAGAAAACAGCTATGGTGACAGGGGGCAACGTTTGCACAGAGCGTTGCAGTCGGATGCGCGCACCCAGCCCTTTATTCACTTTCAACCGTGTCGTGCATCCCCTGTACGCCATGTCTATGCCCTGGCAAATGACTGATCCGACATTCACGTCCTCTAACAGAGAGAGCAAGAGGTCATGTGGCACCCTGTCAAAGGTTTTCTCTAGATAAAGCTGGAGCATTGCGATGCTTTCATGCATGGCGTCGCAACACTCGAGCACAGACCCGGCTGTGTGGGTGTTAGTATACAGGGTGTCCCAGCTAACTTTCGCCACGATTTTAAAATATGCCGCGGCACTCCAAGACGACGAGACCAAATGCATGTTGCTGACTGTGGTATGGAGCAGCTCACACTATTTTTTGTATTGTGCTTAATTGCATAATTAGATAAGAATAATTAACTTCGCAAGCAACGACTATAGACAAAAAGTCCAATGAGAAAGCTGAACGGTCTGCGAAACGTCCATCTCAACAGTTTCTAAATTTCTATCTATTACGTACCGGCTGACTGCAAATGCCCCCGGAATACAGAAGAAAAAGCACGTAACATGTCGGCTTGCGCACCGCGATTGCAGTGCTCTCATACGTTGCGTATAGAAACTAACATCATTTAGCCCGGTGTGTTCCCCCTTAAAAGGTGGCAGGGCAGCGACGCACCAGCTGGCTGTGCGATGTAGGCAAGCGGTACGCTTCCCTTGCGGCACTTGATAGCGACAAGCAGATACAGTCCTTATCGCTTGCGCTCGCGAAATCGCCAGCGCCTGCGTCGCAGCCCTGTCACCTTTTTAAGCAGCACGCCGGATTAAATGATATTGCCGCGAATATTTGCAGTGTTTGCTCGTTTTTCAAATCTGCCGCCACATCACTTTATCGCTTTGTTTGCGACGCGAGACGCGGCAAGATTTATCTCGATTGATCGCAGCCAGGCAGAGCTGATTCTACGTTGTTCCGGAATATTCTACTAACTTTGCGCTCTTTATCTCGAAAGTTCGCTATCAGCTTTAAATTGAGCACGGCAGACAGCGGCCGGCATTCTCTTCGACGACCGCCAAGCACGCTTGTCGCTTCGCCGCCGCCGAGTGATTCAGTCCATTTTGGGTGCAAGTCAGCCCAATAAACAGTGCTTTTAGAAGACCCTTTCGTCCGTCTTCATCGCTGCTTCGACTGACGTCACCACTACGTGACATCTGGTGGAGGTGCGGGGTAGCCTTCCATGTTCCGGACGCCCCCCTCAAGTCGTGAAGCCAGCCCTGAGCGCTTCGCACCCGAGTACGAGCCAGCAGCTCAGCGAGCCAGCCGACGTCTCCAGGGAGAGGAGCCTGAGTTCGGGAAACTGCCGGACCGCACAAGACAGCGAAAAGACGCGGCTACGAGCACCGCAACCTCGCCGAAGATGTCGACACCGATCATACTGCAGCAGCCGCGGGTGCCGCCAACTTTCAAGGGATCCCTAGGCGAAGACCCTGAAGAATGGTTGGATCAATTCGAACGCGTGGCGTCATTCAATAAGTGGGATGATGCGGCAAAAATTGGAGATGTGTTCTTCTCATTGGATGGCTCCGCACGCATGTGGTACGAAAACTACGAGTCGTCTCTTACGACATGGGAGCTATTCAAGAGAGAACTATTGAAGGTATTCACCAGTGCCGTGAGGAAAGGAAGAGCCGAACGACTCCTCGAGACCAGGATCCAGCTTCCGAATGAGCCCGTCCGCGGTTTCGTCGAGGAGATGAAGCGCCTATTTCGCCGCGCCGACCCCGGGATGACCGAGGAAAAGAAAGTTCAGTTTTTAAGGCGCGGCGTAAAAGAACAACTCTTTGCAAGCCTCGTCCGCCAGCCGCCAAAAACAGTCGAGGAATTCATGCAAGAAGCCTACACGATTGAGAAGACCCTCGACGTCCGAGCTCGGCAGTACAATCGTCCTTCGTCTGCCTGTGCAATCCGTTCGGACACGCCGGCCACCACCAGCGACAGCTTGCGGGAAGTTATCCGCGAAATCGTCCGAGAGGAGCTATGCCTATTACTGCCATCCTCCCCACAGCCACAAGCAGCGACTCTGGTGGACGTGGTACGGGAAGAAGTGCAACAGGCACTTGGTACCCCGACGGCCACAGAACCCCAGGCCATGACCTACGACGCTGCAGTAAGGGCTGCCCAGCCTCAACGACAACCCCCACGTCCTCCCCGAGATGAGCCACTTGTTCCACAACGCCGCCTCCCAGCCCCCTCCCGCCCAGCCTATGACCGACGCTGAAGCCCCAGGAAATGCGACGCCTGGAGGACTTCCGACAACCGGCCGTTGTGCTTCCATTGCGGTGAGGCCGGCCATATTCTTCGTCACTGCCCTTACCGACGTATCAGTCTTCGAGGATTTTCCATTAACGCCCCACGACCACGCTTCGGGCAACGTCCGCAGGAGATCTACGAGTACCTGCGTCGAGAAGAGTACACGCCGAACCGCTTTTCGCGCTCACCATCGCCGTCAACCTCGCGCTTTGCGTCGCCACGCCGCAGCTACGCAGCCGCGGTACGAGGAAGGTCTCCCAGCCCTTGTAGGGGAAACTGAAGGCAGCAACCTCTGGAGGTGAGGTTGCTCAAGAGCGAAACGCCGAAGATCCTCCACCGACCACGCCCCATGAAGACGCTGCATCCGCGACAACGCATGAAGAACCGGCACTCGCTGCACCGACGCCGCACACAATTAGAACTCCGAACACGACGCAGGCTGCCGTGAAAACGACGCCGCCACCCAGAAGAGCTTCGACCATACGCCCCACCCGCGACTCGAATCCGCGACGAAGCCGTTACCGGACGCCGAGAGCGACGTGCGATGCAAGAGCCAGGACCTCTGGCTTAGAAGTGACTATCGACGGCCGGAAAGTTACCGCTCTAGTCGACACAGGAGCCGATTACTCGGTGATGAATGGAACATTCGCTGCGCAGCTGAGAAATGTCACAACGGCTTGGGACGACCCACAAATTCGCACCGCAGGGGGCCACCTCATTACGCCCTCAGGCCGATGCACAGCGCGAGTGACTGTCAAAGGACATACCTATCCTGCGACCTTTGTTGTGCTACCGCAATGCTCCCGCGAAGGGATCTTGGGTATGGATTTCCTTAATGAGCATCAGGCGAAGATCGACCTGCGATCCAAGCTGATCACGCTTTCGACGGACGAAGCCATCACTTCGATGAAAACTCGGGAAAATCACGTTGCCCTGAGTGTCATGTAGGAAAAAGTGAGCGTCCCACCCCGTTCAAGCGTTATCGTGACCGTAGGCGCCACGAAAGCCATTAACGCTGAAGCCATCACCGAGGGCAACATGCAGTTGCTCCTAGACCGAGGAATAAGCATCGCAAGAGACATCGCACATTTTCGCAATGGCCAGGCCGAAGTACTGCTAACTTCAGCGATGAATACCGGCACATTAACAGAGGAACGACGATTGCTTTCTTCGACGAAATATCCGACGTACGAGACTCCTTCGCGCTCTCCGACCGCTCCGCAGAAGATTCGCCTGACCAAGAGAACTCGCCCACTTTCGACATCAACCCAGCCCTGCATCGGAACAGACAAGACCAGACCCGCAATCTGCTTCAAAGCTACAGTGAGTGTTTTTCGACATCGCCGAAGGTGCGACCGACGCCAATTGCCAAGCATCGCATTATAACGGATCAACACGTCCGACCTCTCCGTCAAAGCCTCTACCGTGTGTCACCGCGAGAGCGACAAGCCATCCGGGACCAAATCGAAGAAATGCTTCGCGACGACGTCATCCAGCCTTCAAACAGCCCAGGGGCGGCACCGGTTGTTCTAGTGAGAAAGAAAGACGGCGCACTTCGATTCTGCGTGGATTACCGCCGCTAGAACAACATAACTAAGAAGGACGTCTACCCCTTCCCCCACATCGACGACACACTGGACCGCCTCTGCAACGCCAAATATTTCTCATCGATGGACCTCAAGAGCGGCTACTGGCAAATTGAGGTCGACGAAAGAGATCGCGAGAAGACAGCATTCATCACTCCGGATGGGCTGTTTGAGTTCAAGGTGATTCATTTTGTCTCTGTTCCGCACCAGCGACGTTTCAGCGAGTAATGGATACAGTGCTGGCAGGCCTGAAGTGGAAAATTTGTCTGGTATATTTAGATGACGTCGTTGTCTTCGCCTCGAACTTTGAAGAGCACCTCAAGAGACTTCGAACAGTACTAGACGCAATCAAGTCGTCTTGCCTTACCTTGAAAG
This sequence comes from Amblyomma americanum, assembly GCF_052857255.1. NCBI lineage: Eukaryota > Metazoa > Arthropoda > Arachnida > Ixodida > Ixodidae > Amblyomma > Amblyomma americanum. The sequence goes on along the minus strand of NC_135507.1, from coordinate 38,583,588 downwards.
CAGAGAAATGCCACTTTGCTTACGAAGAGCTGCTGTTTCTAGGCCACATCGTTAGCAAGGAAGGAGTACGTCCAGACCCGCAGAAAACAGCTGCTATTGAACAGTTTCCACCACCCGCCGATAAGACAGCAGTGCGTAGATTTCTCGGACTGTGCGCATACTACCGACGATTTGTGAAAAACTTTTCGCGCATCGCCGAGCCCCTGACCCAACTGACGAAGGCAGACGTGCCGTTTAAATGGGAAGCGCCGCAAGCAGAAGCCTTCAAGGAACTTCAGCGTCGATTACAGTCCCCATCGATCCTTGCGCATTTTGATGAAAACGCCGATACTGAAGTTCATACCGACGCAAGCAGCGTGGAACTAGGCGCCGTCCTCGTTCAAAAAAGCGCCAGGCTGGAGGAAGTCATCGCATACGCTAGCCGTTCCCTTTCCAAGGCCGAGGCGAACTATTCGACAACTGAGAAGGACTGTCTTGCCATCATCTGGGCTATACGTCAAAATTCCACCCCTACCTCTACGGACGGCCGTTCAAGGTGGTCAGCGACCACCACGCGCTCTGCTGGCTTGCCAATTTGAAGGACCCCTCTGGCCGACTCGCTCGATGGAGTCTGCGTCTCCAGGAGTTTGACGTCACCGTCGTTTACAAGTCCGGACGCAAGCACTCTGACGCCGATTGCCTCTCACGAGCCCCTGTAGATGCACCGCCGCCGGACGACGATGAGGACGCCTTCTTGGGACCCATCAGCCCTAGCTCTTTTGCTCAGCAGAAACGCTCGGACCCCGATCTAAAAGGCCTGATCGAGTACCTGGAAGGCAAGGTTTCTTCACCCCCCGCTTCATTCAAGCGAGGACTGTCTTCCTTCTGTGTGCCGAATGAGGTCCTTGTGAAGAACTTTACAGCGAACAAAACATCCTACCTCCTTTTTGTGCCTACTTGTCTCCGCGAAGAAGTTCTACAGGCTTCACACGACAAGCCGACAGCTGGACATCTCGGGCTTACTCGCACCCTCCGCCGCATTCAAGACAAGTATTACTGGCCCCGACTGTCTGGCGATGTCGCACACTATGTGAAAACCTGCCGAGATTGTAAGCGACGAAAGACTGCTCCCACACGACCAGCAGGATTTCTGAGCCCCATTGAACCTCCCTCAAGGCCCTTTCAGCCGATTGGCATGGACTTGCTTGGCCCTTTTCCAACGTCAACATCTGGAAATAAGTGGATCATCGTAGCGACCGACTACCTGACCCGCTACGCCGAGGCGAAAGCCCTACCGAACGGAACAGCAACAGAAGTCGCCAAATTTTTCGTGGAGTGCATTTTTCTTCGACACGGCGCCCCCGATGTGCTCATCACGGACAGAGGAACAGCATTCACAGCGGAACTAACGCAAGCCATCCAGCGCTACAGCCAAACCAGCCACCGGAGGACAACTGCATACCATCCGCAGACCAACGGACTGACCGAGCGCCTGAACAAAACCATCACCGATATGCTCGCTATGTATGTCGATGCCGAACACAAAACCTGGGATGTCATCCTACCTTACGTCGTCTTCGCCTACAACACCGCAGTGCAGGAGACCACCCAGATGACGCCTTTTAGGCTCGTCCATGGCAGGGAGGCCACGACCACGCTAGACGCCATGCTGCCCAACGTTACAGAAGAAGAGAACGTCGACGTTGCCGCCTACATTCAACGCGCAGAAGAAGCTCAAAGGCTTGCCCGATTACGGATCAAAGACCAGCAGCGGTCCGACGCCAGACGCTACAACCTGCGAAGACGCAACGCGGAATACAAGCCAGGAGACCAAGTCTGGGTGTGGACGCCCATTCGCCGCCGTGGATTGAGTGAAAAGCTTTCGCGCTGCTATTTCGGCCCGTACAAGGTTCTTCGTCGGCTGGGTGAACTGGATTATGAAGTCATCCCTGACGCAATGACTGCATCCCTGCGACGCCGCGTACGACCAGAAGTTGTCCATGTAGTCCGTCTGAAGCCGTATTATGCGCGCTAAAGGCCGCTGCCTTTCCATGATCTATTTTCGCAAGATCCGTTTTTTTCCTTACTAGTCGCATTATTTGTTTTAATGCATCGGGTCGATGCTTCTTTGAGAGGGGAGTAATGCCGCGAATATTTGCAGTGTTCGCTCGTTTTTCAAATCTGCCGCCACATCACTTTGTCGCTTTGTTTGCGACGCAAGACGCGACTAGATTTATCTCGATTGATCGCAGCCAGGCAGAGCTGATTCTACGTTGTTCCGGAATGTTCTAGTAACTTTGCGCTCTTTATCTCGAAAGTTCGCTATCAGCTTTAAATTGAGCACGGCCGACAGCGGCCGGCATTCTGTTCGACGACCGCCGAGCACGCTTGTCGCTTCGCCGCCGCCGAGTGATTCAGTCCATTTTGGGTGCAAGTTAGCCCAATAAACAGTTCCTTTAGGAGACCCTTTCGTGCGTCTTCATCGATGCTTCGACTGCCGTCACCACTACGTGACAACGTGTTCGTTTCTAGACCGAACGTTTGAGAACACTGCACTCGCGGCGCGCAAGCGGGCATGTCACGCGGATTTTTTTTTTTGCATTTCGCGGGCATCTGCAGTATGCGAAAAAAACCGATACGTAATAGATGGGCAGTAAAAAACTGTTCAGATGGATGTTTGGCGGACCGTTCTGCAACTTTCTCATTGGCCGTTTTCGCCTATCTTCATTGCTTAATTAATCTAGACTAAGTATGGAAATAACCACAATACAGAAAACAGTGAGTGGCTCCATACAACAACCAGCAATATGCATTTGGTCGCGGGGTCTTAGAGCTCCGAGCCATATATATAAACCCTGGCTAGGTGTTGGCTGGGACACCCTCTATATGGTGCGGCCTTTAATATCAAAGGTCTTATGTGGGCCCGCTAATAATTGATTCACAGTTTGCAGTCGTATAGCCAGAATTTTCATAAAGATGTTATAATCTACATTCTTCAGTGATCATGGTCGGGAAGCGGTAACTTGTTGCAGTCTAGTTTTATCCTCGCTGTTTGGCATTAAAATTGTGTTGGCTTTTAGAAGTGATGGGAGAAGCATATCCTTGTCATAAGCCTCATTAAACAGCGTAGACAAACTTGCACAAAATCATTCTTGATTGCCTTATAGTGCGATGCTACTAGCCCATCTATTCCTAGGGACTTTCCAGTGTTGAGGTCCTTTATGACTTTCCGCACTTCTTCGGTTGAAATAGGCAGTTCTAACCTTTTTTCGCTTCATCACTAAGCTTCGGTATTAAGGAGAGGAAATGGGTTTTAAAGTTTACGGTTATTACTTTGGTGCAACCGAAAAGACCGCCATATTATTCATAAAAGGTCCTCTATATGCTATATAGCTTTAGCCGAGTAAATTACACCGTTCCACTATATTTTCAGTAAGTGATTCTTGTGGGCGTGCCTCTTTTCGAAGCCGAGGGCTTGTTTTGTGGGCATTTCGCCCTCTGTCAGACGCTGTTCCCTTGCCATCACGATCACTCGTCGATACCGCTCCGTATCTATTGCCCCCAGTTTCCGCTCAACGAAGCGGACTTCTTTGATGCATGCTTGTGTCCCTCTTGCGTTATCAAAAACCTCAAATCATCTCTATGCATATATTTTCCTTCACTCTGTTTTTGCCTCACATCGCACGATCGTTCAATATTTGCCATTTTCATTGTCTGCTTAAATCTTTCCCACTTTACTCCAAGAAGTTCATCGCCCTCTATTTGCAGTTTGAGTATCGCCGACGCTACACGTTCCGTAAAGGTATCTTTCAGCAGCTTCATTAAGTTTCCTGTTTTCTCACACGAATCTGGTTTTCGTTCCCTTTCTTTTCCCTACATGGAAGACAACAAGATAATGGTCGCTAATTGGCACTGGTTGTACGGGTTATTCGCCGCAGAATTGAGCCAGTTCAAGAGATACGTACGCCCGATCCAAGCGCGCGTGACTTGATCCCTGGAAATGGGTAAAACGAACGCCCGAACACCGCCCCCCCCCCACCCAACCCCCCGAGACAATAGCCCACATCTTCGAGATGACAGCGATCAGTTACGTCACTCAGACAGGCAGTGGTGGCATCTCTACAAGGAGTCGAATTGGCCTTGTCGCGTGCCATGCTTACGCAGTTGAAATCGCCAAGACGACCAGACGGTCTGTATCGCAATGTTTCAAAATGTCTCAAAAAGTTTTCGCGTCTTTTCAATGTTAGTGTGCGCGTAAATACGGATGACGCGCCATTCCAAACCAGCAAATGTCCTGTCACAGAGAATCCAGCGACCGGCAATGCAAGTCTTAACACTTTCCACAACCGCTCCCAGAGACTGGCGGATCAAAAGCATGCCCCCTGCCGAAGTACCCACCGCATGAGCCACGCAAGCATAATATCGGCTGCTGAGCGGACGCACCATACTCTCGGTCTGGTCTTTACTCTGTACTTTCGTCTGTTGTACCGCTAAAATATCCAACTCCTGCTCAGTCACGAGTCGTAACAGCTGATTTCGCTCCCTCCTGGATGAAAGACCTCTGACATTGAGCGTGGCTATGACGAGGTGCCTTTCATAAGCCGCCATTGCTGAGCAAGACCAGGCCACCAGTACGGCGCTTACCTTTGTACGCACAACATCGCGCCGTGTAGTATCGTCCCACCATTATTAGGACTCTGGGTTGTCGTCGCGGCGAAGCGACTATGATAGTTACCCGCTCGTAATACGCTGCTTTTTTCACCCAGCCGGCGTCCCGCTGGCTTTGTAGCAGACGTTGTCTTTGCACCTGGCTCATTGCAGCGACGTCGTCGCGGCGCCGTTTAGCAGCAGCGTCGACCTCCATGGATTCCCCGTTGCCTTTTTCAGCCCGGCGTGGGATATCCTGCAGCGGCTCGGTAGCTGTGTTCATGATTGCCGACTCGGCTGGGCATTGATTCAGCAGTCCGTGGCATGTCGTCTTTGTCTCGCTTCAATGCAGCCGTTAGGGTCTCGACCACTGGGTTGGAGGCGGCCTGCTCAGCTTCATCCTCGTCCATATGCAGCTCACTGTTTTCGCCGAGTGTTCCTCGCCCAGCCGTGCGGGCGTGCGACTTCATGCATACAGCCTCTTCGTTCCCGTACGCGTGGCACTGGCTACACTTGAGCACCTTGCAGTCACGCCTAATGTGGCCTGTATTGCGGCAGCGGAGACATATCGGGGCACGCCCAGGCACGACGACTAACACTGTCCCGTTCCCGATACGCATCTGATGGGGTAGGCGTTCGAGGCTTGCACCTTTTAGTAGAACCAGCCGCCGCACAACTCGAATAGTCGAGTCAGCGTTTTCAAATCCGCTGGTCTTCCATCTATCGCTCGAAACTCTTCTTTCTCTTCGCCGTACTCAGCGAACGCCCGCCTCAGAATTTCTTTGCTCACGTTGAAGGTGCACCAATGCACGTTCAGCCGCAATTTGTGCCTTTCAGGGTCAAAAACTACCCAAGTCTTCCCTTTAACAATAATATTCCCGACGACGAGCAGCTGTTTCTTCGCTTCTTCGCTGCAGACGTTTACTGACCAGACGTGCGACATCTGGTACGCTCCGATACCTCCCACCTGTTCGATGACGCCGGCTTCTTTCATCGGGTGGCGGAAATCTTCAATCCTGTAAGGCCTTCGAGAGGTGTCGCAGTGAAGAATAACCATTGTTTTCAGTCATTTTTCGATAGGCAGAGGCTGCAGTACAATCCTGTAATCTTTCAAACCATCCAAAAACGATGTTCCGCGGCCGGCATCGGCCGTTATGACAGCTCGTGACGAGCCAGCCATCGTGCATCGTTTCACGACCATGGCCGGAAGCAGAATTACTATGCTACCGCCGCAGCCGAATACGCCTCGTGTTTATGTTGTTGTTGTTGTTGTTATCCTATCAAAAGATGGCACATACCCACACTGGGGAATCGGCCAAAAATCGGGTGGCTATTTACCTGCAGCACACTCTCGCTCTGTCCAGTGAACATCGTCGTCTTCATCAACTAATACTACGATGAAATAATATACACGCTATGGCGCTTTGCCATACACATTGTAGGGTTTATCAACTAGTACTATTAGAATGAAGAAGACGACCTTGCGCAAGCGCCAAAAATCTTAAGGAAACCGTCTTACGCTCAACCTGGAGAGCTGCTCTTTGTGACCAGGCCTCTCGCACCGCTGTTTCAGCCATTACTTACGCAAGAGTATTTGTCGCCGGCGCTTCCCAAACCCCATTAATCCACCTTTCAATAATATCGAACTAAAATCGTTGCCTGAGGCGCTGACGACCCAGAAAAGCACAGCAATAGCGAATCAGGCTAAAAACATGCATTCGCACATCTACTCGGTTTACCTACGTTAAAAACTTACCACATTTTAGAGAGGGAGCTCTACTACTACAATGCGAAATATCAAAGTCATGGCGCTCTTGAGGATGACCCTCAAGCGGCGCAGCGGTAGTGTGGCTGTAACGCAATAACATGTGACTAGCTCGTGAAGCCGGCGGCGTTCGTTCGCCTTCGCAACTGCGTTGAACAACGTGATTCAACGCTCATCTCGCAATAGCGCTGAACCACGCGACTAACTGTTCATCTGACAAGATGATGGAAAGCGCGAAGCGTTGCTTGACGTTCGCAGGTAGCTATGGAGCAGTCGCGCCCTAGGATCAGTGCTTCGGCTGTGTATCGTAGACGGCTGATTGAATGCGTTGATTCTTATGCTCAAGAACGTTGACAGTTCGCGTTGGCGAAGTATAGAGCGAGGAAAGGCGCTAACATTGAAGCAGAAACTTAAGAAGAACGAGAAGCCCGTGTGGAGAAGCAGCTCCACCATGAACTAGTACATGAATTAGTACATATAGTATATGTACATGAACATGTACATATTTATTATTGTGTAAATGTTTGTGCATATTACCTTCCCGTATCCTTTCTGCCTGTTCCGTCACCTCTTTCATTTCATTCCTCCACGAAGGTGCGCAAATCAAACTACCTCAGGAGCCATGTTTGGCATTTTTTACGCGTGCGTCAAGCAGTAACAGCTTGTTAATTCCGCCCCCGTTAATTTATATATTCTGATAACTGGAAGAGCTGGAGTGGTACTGGCCGGCGCTTATGGAAGTCTATAGCTTTGGTCGGTAGATAATTCGGACGTTACGCGTCTCGCACCGGATCATTCGAACAGGTTGACGAAGGACGGGCGCGTCAAGGTACGAAGGACACGGCAAGCGTTTGTGAAAATATACGTCCTCAAACCTGGATTGTATGCAGCAGGATCTACCTCGCATATCTGATGTGCGCGGAGAATGGGATCGATGCGGATGCTATAGCGACTTAGGGCAGTGGTGGAAAAGGGGAGGGGGTGGTCGTAATAAACCGCGGTGTTTAACTGACACTTGGGGAGGAAAAGAGGAAATGGGTTCTTATTGGGTAGTCTTGCCAGAATGGGAGCGATAGTCTGGGCATCCCTCATAAAACCTTCCCGACCAATCACAGTCGGACGCGCTGGTTTTGCCGAAGCCACGGCGGGTGGTCAAAAAGTGGTGGCTGGCAGCAGCCATCAGTATGCTAGAATTTAAAGAAACAAACTGAAGGTAAATGAAATATGAGAAATGAGAATTTCCGAAAAGCAGAATAACCGTTGTAAACTTTAAAAACACAACATAGTGCTATCGTCATGTCGACGTCGACATGACGTTAGGAAGGTCCCTTCAATAAGCAGCGTCTGCAAGGCGAAACAGGATACCATACGTCATGGTGGAGATTGAGGTCCGCACATAGGAGCATAGGTAGCTCTTGAGTGCTGAATAGCGCGGTGGACTGCGGGTTGACAGCACCGTTAACAGTTTAAGAGGGGGAGGAGGAAGAGGAAAGGCAGGGAGGTTAACCTGGAGAATAATCAGTTCTGCGGCCCTACATGAGGGGAAAGTGTTGGGGGTTTGATAAAAAATGAAAGACAAAGGAGAGTCGCTATGCAAGGCCAGCGTTCGTAAAAGTCACAGCCTATCGAGCAGGCCACAAGTTCGTAAGAAGCGGAGCAGTTCCTTGGAGGCCTTTACCACCGACGATCACCATGGCCAGTGGCCGAGAATCTTTATCTCTGTCAGTGGGCGTGGATCTAGACGCTCCAGCGCACGGCAGAGTGACTGCCTTTGGGTGCACACAATGGGGCGAAGCAGGGAGGGTAGCTTGGCGCGGTTATGGCGGAAGGTGGGATGCGTGCGCTGTGCAAGAGCCGCGAGCAGAGATCTTGCGTGAATACGCTTCCCGGGAATGGCGTCTTGGACAAGTGTGTCGCGACGTGTCTGCAGAATGATGCGCGAGGCCATTGCATGTCAGGCGCCATCAGTGAGCGGCAGATAAGAGTAAACGTGGTGTGATGTGAATGATGGCAGCGAGGAAGAGGCAGCACATGGCAGGACTGACTGAGTTAGAGGCGTTCGCACATGGGTGTTTGTCACGTTCCGTGGGGCTCCATTAGCGAGAGAGATCGATTAAAAAGAGGAAAGCAGCCATGCTCGACACGAGGAAGGTCTCGGAACACAAGTGGGTCTAAGGAGGGCGGGACGCAGTGAGGTCTAAAGAATCGCAAAAGGGCGGTGCTGAAGCAGCAGTTGTTGCAAAGGTCGTTTCAAGCCTACTAAGGTAACTGTGTAATGAGACAGTCTGGCAGGAGGCGTTCGGAATGAGTGGCAAGGAGGTGGCCTCAGGCCGCTGGGGTGTGTTGTGACCACAGGAAGGAGGTGGGGACAAAAGCAGCGTTCGTGCATGAAAAGCAACAGGGGGTGTCTACTGAGAGTCTGCACCATAGTACAGAGAGTCTGAACCGTTGTACAGCACCAGGTGACAGAATTTAGCGCCGAAGGCCTGTAGGGCCGCGCCTCGCACCACGTTATGCAGCCTGCAACGCGAGGCATGACTGGCGAGTCGGCGCAGCAGGTTGGGCGGGTGAAGCCGCATAGGACTGCGTGCTTGAACGACGGGACGAAGGTCGGGAGCAGCCAGGCTTCACTCGTTGAACGACCGGCGGAGAGAAGATGCTGCTCAAATGATCACCAGAATGGTCGTTAGTGGGCAAGGGAAAGCAAAATTATTTTAAGCCTTGCCATTAAGGTGGGTGACGATGCGGCGGTGGCAGCGTTGGATCGAGGCGTGGGTTCCAGAGCATTGTGATGTGGTCTTGCTATTGCTAGGCCACCTTCTTCAGCATACCGGCGGTGCAGGCCGTGTAGATCGCTACGCATACCATCTCTCAAACCACCAGCTTGACCACAAGTTTGACTAACGGCGTCAAAAGGACCAAGGAGCCGCACCTGATGTCTGTCTCATCAAGAGTAGCAGCAACAGCCCCACAACCCGCCCTTTATCTCCACCAGCAACATCCTAAGTTAATTACTTATATCATTCTCAGACCTGAACGTCAAACACGAATACAGTGGAACTTGCATAGGGAATAATCCGCTGAGTGGCCTACAAATTCCACTGGCGGCGGTTTGCCTGCAATGTAACTTCCCTTTTTTTCCCTAAACTTCAGCGGGAGCAATTCCTTATCTTTTTTATTTTTGTTGAATAGTGATCCTTATAGAAAGTGGTATGAACCTCCGCTCTTTATTTCAGAGCGGCAGCCCTTAGCTCGTTCCTCATTTTTGCACCATAGTTGACGGTGTCCCTGGCGCCGTCCGTAGTGCACATGACACTATGAGGATGACGAAGACAAAACGCTGGACGCGCGTTTTTGTCATCGCCGATCACCTGCGCAGGAGTCTACTTCTTAAGCTGTGAGCTACCTTTGCAGACTCCTGCATAAACTGCTTTAATGATTCAGTGTACTTGTTTTCTTTTCCAAGTCAATGAATGGCTTCCAGGACTAAGATATTGCTGTCAGTGGCTTAGCTCTTCGAACTTCGAAGGGCGCTGCTACTATCGGCTACAACAATGTGCGTGTGTGTGCAGGGTAGGAAAGGTGGACAGATAGTGCTGAAGGCGCATTGTGCACAAGGCAACTAACTCGTGGTGCAGTGTATGCACTCGAGTATTGGAGTGGAACCTTGTAGTTTAGGACAGAATACAGTAATTATTACCCGCCTTAACAGCAGAGCTCAATCCAAAATGTACGATGTATTGACTCGAAACCGTTTTGTGAGGTTTTCGTTCACTTTTTCTCTGTATCATTTGCATCCTCGAGAGTGTGTTTATTGTTTTATGACGCGTACAAGATACACACATTGTCGCGTCACCTCAGCGCTAGTTGTCGCGCATCTCTAGACTTTCTAGCCCACTATTTATTGCCGTTTCTTCGTTATATCAGGTGCCCGGCGTTCATAAACCAGGCGGAGTAAAAATTTCCAGCCTCATTCTTTACTCCTTCCCAGAGGGCAGCGTAGAACCGATCACCTCCTTCCACATCTGACGACGAAGAGAACACAAGTGTCCGTAGCAGCGTGAAGCTATAGGCCCAAGTGTGCAGTGTATATTGGGCGAGGTGATGAACCAGGATACGAGAAACAAGAAGCCAGCTCCGAAAAACTGTTAAACGGAAATTCTCAAAACGTTTGTTATCAGTCGCATGTAGAAATTCCTGGAACTTTCCACTTGAAAGGAAACGTGGTTTGTCGAGTGGGGATGTATCCTTAATTAAGTACTATCCCTCCCAAAACCATTCAGGCCACCAGTCAGAATTGTCATAAGTGAAAACATTTCGGTTTCAAGTGCAGCTGGCGCCCGAACGGCAAAATTGAGCTCATGCAGTACAAAACAGCGACAAAATCAAGTGTAATAAATGTGCAGTGGAACCTACAAACGCAGCTGTATTCGAAAAACGTTTGTTTAATCGCAAATAATGTTCAGAAGAGAATATATTTCATAAATATTGTTTCACAGAAAGCTAATTCAAAGCGGTGTGGTAGTAATCACACAACCTCTGCAAACATCAAAAACGATGCGCACTGCGTTACCAGGTGTCCCTTTTTTGTGACACCTTTGTGCTGCGACGCTGTAGTCTTAAGTAAACACGACGCCAGATTTTAAGTGCTCAAGCTTTATTGCTTTCTTAGGCATAGGTGAGATGTGCATCTGCGCAGTGGCTATGCCCTTCGGCGAGGCGGCTTGCAGTCAAGCGGTCCGTTAGGTCGTGCAGGGTTAAATTGGCACATACAGCCAGACTCGCAAAATTGCCCTGGTCGCATTCCAAATAGACACTAGGAGGTCGAAAAAAAAAGTAAAGCTATTACGATGCAGAAGAGCGAGCAAAGAAGTGGAAGCATTGTTTTTTAGCCTAAGTACACCCACGCTTCAATCGAACCAAACTCATTATATACAAAAGTTCTTTATTTCCCTTTATATAAATTACTCTTTGCGTGCTTTTAGAAGAGCGTTTGGGTGTTTCTAAAAAACAAAATATGCGGAGGACGAGCTAAATTGTTTTTCTAGCTGATAATAATGCCTAGATTGGCGAAAGTAAGCCCTGTTTCTGGGGGAGAATATTTAGTAATAATTTTAAATATTCAGCTGTAAAGCATTCCGGATAAACTCATGCATTCAGTTATTAACTAACGACTAGCTTCAAATGTAAACAATAAAAAAGTAGCCTGCAGTAAACTTGTGCGCCGTCCAATTTGTCTCCAAGTTCCTGTTTCCTGCGGCGAATTTACGAGTATCAGGGAGGGCATTTCGTTCGCATCGGAAGATAACATGTACGCCATAATCGCATATCGATGCCTATTACCGGGAAATTTTACGAAGATAGATGCCCAAAGGTTTTTCCCAAAACAATTACAGACGATTTAGTTTGGTTAAGTAAAATGCCAAATAGGTGTGATAGCACTTCAGTTTTCCCTTCGGTCTTCACATCGGCTTTTATTTCATTTGTGGCTAAGTTTAAGACGGTTTAAGGCGAAAACGTTGTGCTCTGGATTCATTCCGCCCGAATGGAAGTTGATAAAGACAAGCTCTGAAGCAAAGCGCCAGGCAATGTCAGTTTAACACGCGGGATGTTCACTGTGGCAAAGGCTTACTGGTTAACGAAGCGGTTAGCGAAGCTGATCTGTTCGCGCAGCCGCGAGTTGGACAGCCACTCATGGACAACTTAATTTAATTTTAGAGAGACTAGGTTTTTGAAGAAGATCGGCAAAATCAGTGAGTAGGAGTGGGAACGGGCCTTAGTACTAGCACACCAAAAATAACACATTATTTCGGCATAAAGACTGTTTCACTAGGGGATTGAGAGAGCTTAATATCTGCTGAAAGGAGAAGCAACGAATCTGCAAAGCCAGCACACGACGCTGTGACAGCGGCTTTGCATTAAATGTTCATGTCTTCGGCCCACACTTTAGCTTTAGGTGTTGTTGATTTATTTAAACTTCTGTCAGAGCCAAACGAGATGTGAGTATGAACACTTTCTATTCAGCATAAAACTGCGCCTTACCTGGAATAGAAAACTGTGTGGAATGCACATTGCGTATTTTATCTTTGAGAGAAGTAGCGAGATAATCTTATGTTTATCGAAATTACTCCTGCCCCTTGAACGTAAAATAAATGGTGTAAACAACATTGGTTTAGTCGGATTCAACGTCATCTCTCTAAAGAGCACAGACAGAGAAATCTGATTTTGCATTCATAATGCCAGGCATGCGCCAAGAGATTTTGCGGTGAGTTATTCAGCAATTTCGGGCTTCGTCTTGGGCATCCATCGTCTTTGTTTTACTGTTGAAAAGTAGATAGCACGCAAAGAAGCGCTGTCCGCGGTGGCTTGTTGTATTTTAGCGTCAAGCATAATAATATATGAGACAATATTAAATGGCGATATAGTGTCGAGTATAGCCTGAGAGATCAGGAAGACTAGGCAAGAAGTATGGTTGCCCGTGATCAGCTGTAGTATTTGGTCTGAAATTCAAGGATACACACGTGGTCTTGACAGCTAACTTTCAATTGCATCGTTAAAATTATTGTTCGGAATCTTCTTTCATTTCAAGCCTGCAGCGAGTATCAGCGCAAGGTAGTCGAAGGGCTGTTTGGTAGAACACATTATTCGCTATATCTGTTTTAGAACTACGGAATATTTGGTTTGGCGTTTCTCCAGTGGTTTCTTTATAAATAAAAGAATTGCGGTTTATCTTCGAGCTTCAAGTATAGAGTAGTCGTGAGGAAGTTGATATGTACTGATAATTTGGTCTCAGGGAAATATTCCTTGAATCGGAGATACTATTACAAAGGCCGATTAAAACGTCTAGGTTAATAACATCCTAAAAAAGATCATTGTGTTTCCGTTATCATGAGTACAAGCAAGAAAAATGTCGCAAAAACACTGGAGAGTAAAAGTTTTTTTCGCGAACTAAACAAAGGGGCCTACTACTCGCGCTTTAAAATGCTTGTACAGTTTTGCCCCCCCATTTCTGGAAACATCAGACTACCGCTTAGGAAGTGTTATCGCATTTTTATGAAATCAATAGCGAGAGTAAACTTGTAAATCTGTCACGAGGTGTTTGAATTTGGTGTGCCTGGTCGCTTTGCCGCTACGGCATCGGCGCGCGAGATATTAGCATTACCTTGATTATCAACGCTGCCAAGTCAACTGCTGTTCAAAGGCCTTTCGATTAGCCTGGATAAATCAAAGGGCACAGCAGTGTAATTAGAACAAACATGCTATGCTCAAAGCAGACCACGGATCCGATGGAATAACCCAGTGGATAGAATGAATGGAAAAATTATTCTGAATCCACTCTCTTTCGATTTATTTGCTTGTCTAATGAACCCCTCTCTCCAAGAAGAAGAACTCATTGCCTAGCGAACTCAATGTTGTTGCTGGTGAGAAGTGAGACATTGCTTCCAGCTTAATTGTCTCTTTCATACTGCATTTTAGCTTGTGTGTTAAATATTCCAAGCAAGCGCTCAGAATCTAGTTTGAATGGTCGCTAGCATAGTTGGGTATGATTTACTGTCCTAAAAACAAATTTTTCTACATGCGGTAACCCTCACGTCTACTTACAGCTGGAGGACACATAGGGCGTGGACGGAATATGGGATGAACGCCTGCAGGTTGACAGCTGAAAATGAAGCATCCAAGTTAACTTCACAGTGTGCTCAGTCGCTGCATAAATAAAGAGTGCTGGTTTGTAGCGAGCACATCTCCTTTCTTTAATAACTCATATTCTGCAGAGAGTGGCAGCGAAGCACGATATAGGTGAAAAACTATTACTAATTTTCGGCGTGTAATAATCGGCATGTGGAAAGCTGAACCTAAACCACTCATTGATTGCTACCCACACCATAGCTCGCGTTTAGTGACGGAATGAAACCTGGGTAGTTTTGCAAATACGTTTTAAAGCTTTAGCCTGATAATAAAAGCACCTTTATGTATTACACAGCAGTTATCAGAAGCAAATCTCAAAAGCTCGTTTTTCAACTGCGGCGATCAGCATGGCGGTAGACATTCTTCCTATCCCAATAAATAATGAAAAGTCGGGGAAAATGGAGGGCTGTGTCTTCCCAGCGCTTAAGACAAAAACTGTGGAAAAAAGGGAAACTCTGGCGCTACTATTCGCAAATGAAGGCTTTATTGAAAGATTATATAGATTTATACCGCAAATACAAAATGTTAAAACATAGGATAACATGTTTTGTATGTTTTTCTGTATAAACCGGATATGTAACCTAATAAGTTTAGGAATTAGAAATTTAGGCTTTTTGAGTAAAAGAAGCATATTTTTCGGCACAGCATTGTGAGCAGTGCAGCGCATCAGAATACAGCTAAAACATGTATCTTGTAGGGTGGGTAAAACATATTCAATAGTTTTCTTCTTAAGCAATAATGTTAGTCCACTTATTTATTTAGAGCTGTTGAGCCAACCCCAAGTAATATCGACATTAGTTTATCTATTTTAAATTCGAACACGCAGTTGGCCTTAGTGCTGTGGAGCGACAAGTATCGCATATATCGCGCTAAAACATGTGCCCTTACACGAAGCTTGCAGGAAGCTTGCTTAGTCCAGGCCAATGTTTATTAGAAGAACGCGATTACATATCTTGCTTATAGAAGACCGAAAGACAGATGCTAAGCCTAACACATTTTTTTACGGTTCCGGAAAGGGTGTAGTAGATAGCTGGCCGAAGGTGACTTAGAAATTAGAAAGGAGTTGCCGAACATATCTGTCCTGGATTCGTTTAGAGGGCACGTCGCGGTCTCAACGCATAGTTTCAAGGCACCTTTGCGGAGGTGGTCACTTTCATAGCGAATAATATCGCACATTACTGGGGCCGAAATCGTGTGGTGTTCCACCGAGGGTGTGCGGCAAGACCGCTTCTGTTGATGGCACAGCTTGAGTGATCTTCGGACTAGTTGTGGCCCCTGCAGCAGATGATTAATCCGCATATTTGGCAGCATCGAAACTCATGTACGATTCAGAAAGCAGCACCTCATTGTGGTTTCACTGTATTTTAAGAAGTCCCTTTGATTACTGACATTCATTCTGTAGGAAAAAATCCGGGGCACCTTGTTATGATACTGTGAAACCAAACCGGAGAGCCTGAGTACCAATGAGATTTAAAATGGTATCTGCAATCGGGATATCTAGGTCACCAAGGAATTTCCTTGAACTGTTTTTTTCGAGAAAATATTTCCAGAAAATATAGGAAACTTTGTGTGGCCGCCGATGAAGAGGGGCGGCGTAGCCGGTGTTGAAGCAATACCCAGCAATCGAAGTTCTTCCGCAAGGCTGGCCGCTGAATCAAATATGTCTCGAAAAGATTGCAGCGAACGTCGAATATCGTGAGTATTGAAGGACAATAGGCGCGGGACTGTCGTTCTTTAGTAGACGTCTTTAGGAAGAGCGATAGAAGATACCGGTACTGTCAGGGAAGAGGTGCTGTATCCAGCTTTGGAACGAATGACCGCCAGCGATAGTCCCTGCGGCAGTGGCTTGATATAAGCGCTCAAGTTCAAATCAGGGCTGTATGTGTGGTTCTTCGAAATATTGACGACGTTGTATGGAAGGGCAAAATTTTTGCCTAGAAGGGTGTCAGTAACTGGACAAAAAAATGAATTGACCGTGAGGTAAAGTCGGGTGACGCCATGGTGCATAGGGTGCGGCCCGGCATGAAGAATTACAAAGTGTACGACACACAGTCGCTGCACAGTTGAATCGCGTGGCTCCTGTGGAAGAGTTAAGATGAGCTGATTGACACCTATGTAGCAATCGATGATGGGGGAGTGGTGAGAGAGAACGCCAAGGCCGAGGACGCGGTCTTCAGGTCTGGTTTGAGGGCTGTAAAGAAAGCGAAAGTATGGCAACCTGCGATTTAAACATTAACAGTGGACATTCTAACGACGGTACGTATAGCGCTGCTGGAGACATGGCCAGCAAGTAAAAGATACGGAGTGAGTACTTTACGTAAGCGCCTGCGAAGACAAGATTTCATAACGGAGACATGTGCTCCTGTCTCCATGCAATGAAGGCTCCAACAAAGAAGCCATGGCGCGGGACGTAACGAACCTATCTTAACAGGGACAGCATCCTTGCGCACACTAAACACGGTTCGTTGGCCGTGCAGAGTTTAATAATAATTGGTTTTGGGGGGAAAGGAAATGACGCATTATCTGTCTCATGTATCGTTGGACACCTGTACCGCACCGTAAGGGAAGCGATAAAGGAGGGAGTGAAAGAAGAAAGGAAGAATGATGTCCCGTAGTGGAGGGCTCCGGAATAATTTCGACCATCTGGGGATCTTTAACGTGCACTGACATCGCACAGCACAAGGGCGTCTTAGCGTTTTTCCTCCATAAAAACGCAGCCGCCGCGTTCGGGTTCGAACCCGCGAACTCCGCATCAGTAGTCGAGCACCCTAACCACTGAGCCATCGCGGCGGGTGTGCAGAGTTAAAAAAAAATATGTATCTAGAGAGCAGCATCGCCTCATTGGGTGCAGCCTACAGGTTTCTGAACCGGAGCGTGTGTAAGGCACTGGAGACGGCAGGCCGCGAGGTTGAAGGGATGGAAATCGAGTCGCTGGGATAAACGAGAGCGATTGATGTGAGGAACCTGAACATCAGGGATGTAAGCTACGGTTGAGAGAGCGAGGCAGAGGGGTGGGCAAAGGTAGAAACTTAACAAGGGTGCCGGATCGATGAAGGAGGGGTGCGTCAGGTGGACCCGTCTTTCAGAAGTTCGCCCCTCTACAGGGTTGCGGCTGCGGTGAGTGTAGTACAGATGTGCAGAACCGACCACGGGAAGAAGTTTGGTAAGCATAAGGCGAAGTTTGAGATCCGGAGATGGCCGAATTCTTATCTGACTTCTAGCATGAGGGGCCGCAGAAATAATGTCGAGTGCCGATTTTTAAAAACAGCGGCAGTCGTTGCCTCGTGTATTTGAAGAACAAGTCGCGTTCGGCTTTGAAATCTTGGCTGGGGACAATGCGAGCTCAAATCTATGACCGCCGAGGTCGGAACAGTATTCTCAAAAATACATGAGCTGTGGTGAAATCCTTCGGTTCTTCGCTAGTTCGAACTGGCGGCATTCTTTGACAATCGCCTCAACCGTTCCTCAACCTTTGCTCGCGAGCTGGCTTAGCGTCATTGGTGATGCGTTTCTGAGCGTGTTCAACTTTGTCACTCTCTGACTTTGTAGCGTCGACTTTCATGCAAAGGTATATTACATCCGAATTTACGACACGTTTCACTCTGTCAACGTTCTGGACCCGGATGCAAGCTCCTCTGGAGAGAGCGGAGGATGGACAGGTTTATCGAAGAACACGCATAGTTTCCGCTTGAAGATGTCCCAAGTGGTTAGCTCGTCCTGGAGGGTCTTGAATTCTCGTCAGGCCCGTCTGATGGATAACTTTGGCGAACATCGAGGTGCGGTAGCGCCTGCTGTACGTGCTGGCACGATTGTAAATGGAGAGCGAGTCGGCCACATCGAAGGCGTATATTCCACTGAGGTTTCCAGCAGCGGATTTATAATTACCACGCGGCGGCAGATCCCGATTTTGCAGCGCCGTCTCTGCTCATGGCTAGTGATCCGGGGAGATGAGCAGTGCCGCGGAGTTCTGTTATTGCTGCAGCTGGCCCAGTAGCTCCAGGAATATTATAACGTATATATGTGGGCACAAACGGTGAAAGTATCTGCAGAAAAATAACAGACTCCAACGCAGCGGAACAGGCAGCGGCTAGCGGCGCCCAGCACGAAAACGTAACATACCCAGCAATTCTGGACCAAAGCATATTTGAGCGGCAAACCATTTACGAACGCAAGTTTTTGCTGTAATGTAAAAAATCACTATAGTAATAAACACCAACGCTGACCACCTGACGGCACTCTTGTGTTTTGTTTTTCTATTCACTTTTTGTTAGCGTCAAAAGCTTTCGCATTGGTTTTTTATGCCACTCTTAACTGTTCGGTGCGATCGCTGGAAGCACTTTAAAAAAAAGATTTCGCTATATATAAGAATAATGAACCATTACCTTCAATATTTACATAACAGTGTCTTACAATTTTCCAATTTTCAAGTTTTTTGTCCGAGAAGGCTTGGCTTGATTTATCCTCTTCGCTTTCTCCAGAGAGGCACTGCACTTCGATATCCTCTTTGTCCACAATTACGGCTGTGACAGTGTGATGCAGTTTGATGTAAATAGTTCAATCCAACCAAAAGAACATCCTACCCTTTGAAGCTCTCACAGATGAATATGCCATCTTTTTCCTTCTTATCTGTATTATAGAAATCGTACTTACAGAGTCAAGCCAGGAGAATCCAGGGCGTTGCAGCAATATTATTAATTAGCGAGCCCGTTATTTCAGCTACTCTAGAATCTTTAACTACGCTCTTCCTTTTGATTTAGATACAGGATATATGAAAGATAAGAGCAGGTGATGCTTACTTTGTGGCTAAAAGCAAAGTTGAAAAGACACACAAGAAGAAAATTGTGGACTTCATCCCGGGAGCTGGCAGCACACTCTCCAACTCTGCAATGAAAAGTTTCCGATAAAGACCAAAACAATCAAATCAGCTGGCTCCTAATGCTCCGCTCAGACTGCGGCACCAAGAAATTATTACGAAGCAAACCTTCTCAGTATTTCGAGAAAGTTTGACGAAATGCAGAAAATTCTGTCGACCATTTTATAATGTTCTGAGCGCATTTCTAAAATGAAAAAAAAAATGAATCACAGATGGCTCTGTCCTCTGAATATTTTTCCACACGAAGGCAAGAAGTCTTATTTTCTGAAGAGCTTTGAAATTTGACAGTATAATAACAAATATTGTAGATCATTCCCATAAAATATTCCCGTCTGTATTGCGCCGACGCAGCTCGCAAAATGAGCAAGTCGTCGTCATATTGATTTTTAAGAGCGTTAGATCGTACCAATTACGTTTTTCAAGGATGCGTCTGTCTGCAATGAAGGTCAAAGCGACGAGAACAGTTACCACATGAACACACTGTACTACATAGCAACAGCGGGCGCCTAGTGCCTCAAATGGTAGCCTTACTTTCGACCTGTATATATGTGCCACTATAGCGGCCATCGAAGTGGGTCACTCTAGGACACCGTTTACACAAAATGTGGAGGCAACCCATTTGACGAATAGTGTTTGAAGTGATGGCAAATGACTTAGCATCTTCCTAAGGATAAAGTTACTAATTGAGATGAAGACCAAGGAATGTGTGGGATTCGCAACGACGACCTTTCCGCCCCCAAACTGTGCATTCCGGCGACCTTATGATGGTCGTTACGGCCGAAACGTCTGTCGCAGGGGGTTGCGGGTGGTGATAAACTATTCGTCGTGTTGTGACGCACATGTTTATAAGATTGATTAACTGATAAAACGAAGAAATATAACGGATATAGCGAAGGTGGCTGCAAATCGCAATAGCAGTGCCAAATCCATGGGGTAGATGCCGCTGCTTGTGTCTTACAAGGGAAGTTTTCGGAAAGCAAACATCCGCAGATATTTGGATTTGGTCTTCTCCACTTGTGCTGAGCACATCGTTGGAAACACTTGAAACTCCTGTAGCTAACGCTCTTAAGTGGAACACTGAGGCTGTGCTGTCGATGGCGGAGAATTTTTTTTTCGCTATTGAGCCTTTTATTTATTATAAAGTACTTTCCTATATTCTTTGGTCAAATTTGCCCCAATATTTTATTTTTTCCATGCCACATGCAAGCCCTGCGTAAGGATCTTGCTAAGACAACCGGCTGTAAATTAAAAATCATTTCCGATCCTCACTGAATAAAATTCTTTCTATAATTGCTACGCGATTGTAAGTTCATAATTCAGTACTATATGCGCATAAAACCGAGAGTTGCTTAATGCATGCCTGTTAGCTTGTTCAATATCTTCATTAAAGTACTGTACCAATTTTATGCATGCAACACGAGCTGCTACTTCCTTGAATATATTAGCCGTTGGAATTTTAATTGCAACCTTATAAGTTTTATCAGCCCAAATTTTATTACGTGGCAGAATAATGGCGTCCATGCTTCAGCCAGAACTGCATAATCTATACAGTTAGAAAACCTGGGATGGCATTGTAAACCAAATTGCAGTCCCTTTAGAATATGCCCCCTTAAGTTACAGCTGTCCCACGGAAAGAAAGTGTAGCAGCTATGCCAACCAGACGCTCGTGTTTCGAAGAACAAAGGATATACGGGTCGTAAGGACATGCAGGCCTGATTCGCTATTTCGCATTACAGTGCCTCCGCCCTCGAATTGCTGATTAGCAGCCTCTGGTTAGGCCTACCCAAGTGTTTCCTAATTAAGCCATGTACGATCGCTGCTGCACCTCTTCATTCTTGACTGACTGCTTTTGCGAGAGGCTAGCAAGGTTTTTGCTGATGAATAGAAATACTAGCAGGCGAATGCAATAGATCAAGGAAGAACACAAAACCTAAATGTAATTCACTTGCATGCCTTTAATTCTCGCATTCGAAACACCAAACTTGTGAGTGCTTACTTTCGTGCAGAATTATAACACTGTCAAAGCATTTTACAATGCACACATCGAGAGCAAGTGAAGCAGACATTTTTCACAAAGATGAAGAAAGCTGGCTGTAAAAGAATAAACTGAACATCGACCAGTAAACACTGGAAGCGTCAAGATGAATCAGAAAGCAGATATTTTCTCAATGCAAATTTACGGTGGGCTGTAAAAGGGTTAAGCTTGTACCTACTGGCCTCCTGACGCCGCATGATTTGATAGCGCCAGGCGCCACCAGTAAATGGCATATTTCATGCTTGCACATTAATGCTCAGTCAGCTCGAAACAAAGAAGACACGATCGTAACGTTGCTAGATAGTTTTAATTTCTGTTTCGTTGTTTTAATGGTCACTGAGACATGGTATCGCGATGACAGTGAAGTGTTAAAACTACCTGGTTATACGGCGTTCTTTCTAAACCGCTGTAAATGAAAACGCGTTAGTGTTATGCTACTAATCAAAAACACTTTCCACTGCGAATTGGTTAGCCCCATGTCGAAAATCACACTGACTACGGAGTTCTGGCGATAAAAAACACATTTGGTATTTTTACGACCGTATACAGGCCACCTGGAGGAAATATGGAGGCTTTTCTTTCGTTTCTTGACACAAATTTATGTTAGATTAATGACAATAATTAAAATTTTATTATAGGCGGCGATGTAAACATAGATCTCTTGAGCCCTTCAGGCCATCGAGAGCAGCTTCATAAGTTATCAAGAGCTCATGCATGCAGAAATGTTATCACGACTCCAACTCGCACCCAGTTTAACACGTCAACGCTGCTTGGAGTTTTTTTTTAGGCACCCTAAAAACACACCGCTTTGCTCTACTACTTTAGCTGTACACGTGAGTGATCACCTACCAATTTGTTTAGTGCCTAGACGGCGTCCGCTCCAGTTAAAAGATCCAGAGGCGCGTGCAACCACAGTTAGAGATACAAACAATAGAACAAAACACCTTTTAAGGTGAAAGCCTTTAATGGCTCATAGAGTCGTCCGTTTGCAGAGTGTGTCACATGTTTATCTCGGGAGCTAAAAAAGATAGCAGAAAAAATAGTTGCTTCGGATAGAGGAGGTCGGCTACTGATCCGGAGTTCCCGGGTTCGAACCCGACCGCGGCGGCTGCGTTTTTATGGAGGAAAAACGCTAAGGCGCCCGTGTGCTGTGCGATGTCAGCGCACGCTAAAGATCCCCAGGTGGTCGAAATTATTCCGGAGCCCTCCACTACGGACCTATTTGTTCCTTTCTTCTTTCACTCTCTCCTTTATTCCTTCCCTTACGGCGCGGTTCAGGTGTCCAAAGATATATGAGACAGATACTGCGCCATTTACTTTCCCCCAAAACCAATTATTATTATTATAGAGGAGGAAAAAATGAAGCCAGAAGCCGTCTGATGTCTGTAGAGTAGTTAATTAATTATAGGCAAAAATAAATGTAGAAATTGCGTTAAATTAGCGCGGACGTCGATATAACCACGGGAATGGTGTGACGTCACATCCACCGGAAGTCGTCACGGTATAGAGAGAATTGTTAAGGAATGGTTGCAAGAACGTCGGATTTGTGTCAAACTAGACACAAAAATGTGTAATTAAACATAATTAACACCTCATATACACTAAAGATGTATAACTATAATAATAATAGTTTATTTCCATCACCATGCAGTGTTGGAGGGGATGGGGATAAAAGCGGTTAACGCTTGACAAGGTCCCCACCCCCGTACAGCAAGTGGGCAGTGGCATGCGACGGCACTTCACTGAAAAAACATACACAATCACCAATGTGTGTAGAAAATCTATAAGGGTTAAAGCAATAACAATAAAAGCAACAAAAAGGAAACAAAGAGCGCTGTTATAGAGATTGTAAGAAAAAAAATGTTCAAAGTATGAATACAAGGAAAATGTGGCTTCAAAAATAAAGTAGTCGAGGAGGTCAGAGCTGCTAATGTTTTCGATATCAATATTTGCAGCGATTAATCTATTCAGAAAAATGAGGGAAGTTGAAATGTTACCATTTGGCGTCCATAGTTTGTTCACACTACAGCTACTACACAGTGTGGTTTGCGACGGCGTGGGTATGTGCACTGAAATAACTGAATCAGGGCTAAGTCAGATATATTTGTTATGCATCTTCATTGTTCTATTTTATAGGTGCGCAATAGTTTATAAGCATACAGGTTGAAAACAATAATAATTTTGTGCCTGAAATAAGTTTTTAGTTGAGCATCTATGTGGCAGGTTATGAAGAATTCTGAGGGTCCTGTTTTCAAGAACAGCAAGTTTTTTCAGACTCGTTCGTGTAGCAGTACCCCATAATAATGAACAGTAGTTTAGATGTGAGCGAAATAATGCACGATACAATAGAAGTTTTACCTTTTGTGTGAGACAGCAATTAAAACTCGTCATAAATCCTATGGCTCGAGATGTCTTTAATGCTATATGATTTATGTGATCGTCCCATAGCATATCTTCAGTGAATATTACGCCAAGCGATTTAAATGACTTTACTAACTCAAACTGGTCTCGGTTGAAACGTAGTTCACCGAATTAGCTGCACTTTTTGTTTTTTGGATGAAAAAGTATTGCCTTAGATTTTGTTGCATTAACTGAAAGAAGATTGTTATCGGACCATGTCTTTATTTTTTCCAGGAGTATGTTTGCATTTTCAAGTAACTTACTACCAGAACCATGAGGTAAAAATAAACTGGTGTCATCAGCATAAACTATAAAACGAGCGTTGTCATCCACACTAATAATATCTTTAATATACAGGTTGAAAAGCAATGGACCAAGAATACTTTCTTGGGGCACTCCGCAGGTGACTGTTCGAAGAGTTGACTTGTATTCATTTATTTGGACATACTGTTTTCTATTGAACATGTAAGATTTAAGTAAGAGTAACGCTGTACCTCTAATTCCATAACATTCAAGTTTTTCCAACAAGATGCTATGGTTTATGCAGTCAAATGCTTTGCTGTAATCTAAGAAAATTCCCAAGACCAGGTTTCTATTTTCAAAATTCCTCAATATATATTCCTTCTGGTGCAAAAGAGCAAGTTCGGCTGACAGGTTTTTTTCTGAAGCCATACTGGCAGTCGGTAATTATGGCGTGTTTATTTGAAAAGCTTTCAACTCGTTTAAGAATCAGTTTCTTGAACAATTTAGAGAAGACGGACAAAATACTAATTGGTCGATAGTTTCCAAAACTGTTTTTGTTTCCTTTTTTGTATATGACTGCTACTCTAGCAATCTGCATTCTTGCAGGGAAGGTGGAAGTTTCTATGCATAGGTTGTATATGTACTCCAATGACGCAGCGATGATGTCGATGACATATTTAACTGGACGAATCTGGATATTATCCACATCACACGAGGTACTGTTCTTTAGGTCAGTAAATGTTGACAAAATTTCTCTGGTAAAGACAGGTTCAAGGAACAAACAAGGTGGGCGCCTGTCAATGGATATGTGAGATATATCAGCAGAGGGGTTCAACGCAGGAGTAAAATGCTTATTAAACTCTTCTGCGAGGCGGTTACCTGTGTATTCTATGCCGTTGTTAGTAATTTTATCGGGATTACTAGCCTGTGAAACGTCAAAGTCAAGTGAGCAGATTTTACGCCAGAGTTTATCAGGGCGATTAGCTGTATCTGCGAAGTAGTTCTCGTAATACTTCAATTTTGCCACTCGTATGTCAGAGTTTAATTTATTTCTATACTTCTTGAAACGGTCAAGAATAAGGAGATCTTTGGTGTGAATAAATAGCTGATATAGTTTGTGCTTTTCTTTAATACGCGTATACAGTTCGCGTGATATCCATGGCTGTCTTATTGTTTTTGGTCGCCTCTTTAATTTTGAAACAAAGTATATGTTGTAAGCATGAATAAAGTTGTCTAGAAATAAGTCATAAGCGCTCTCCGCACTAGCCTCTTTGTATATAACGGACCAGCCCACGCCTGGAATATGCGCTCGAAATTTTTCTAAAGCTCCTTCTGTTATATACTGACACAACTTTCTTACGAGGGTCACGCTTCGGAACCTCCTTCTGGCAAAACAAATATATGCCCATATGATCACTTATGTCACAGCATGTAACTCCTGAGTGAGTAAGTGGAGAATCAAAATTTGTTAAGAATATATCTATGCAGGTTTGGGAATTGGGAGTTATACGGGTTGCTTTGGTTATCATATTTGTAAAGCTATAACATCTAAGTAAGACATCAAAATCCACACAGCTGCTCGTTGAACATGACTTATCTATGTTAAAGTCGCCTCCAATGATTACATCATATTTATTCCTAATTACAAAGCCTAAATAAGATTCCATTATTTCAAGAAACATACCCATATCACCAGACAGTGGCCTGCACACAACAGACATTACAATGTTTCCTGATTTAAGGGAAAAGATTTGAACGTCATCGAACAGGAAACACAAATCGTTTAAATTTTCACACTGAAAGTGGGCATTAACAAGTATGCATACGCCACCTCCACGAGAAGTTTTCCGACTTAAAGAAAATGTTGTAAATGAAGGCAATTTAAAGGCATCGCTGTCGGTCAGCCAGGTCTCCGAGATCATAATTACATCGAAATGGAAGCCAAAGCTACTTAATAAAATACAGAAGTCATCTCGCTTGGTCCTGACTGACAGAGCCTTCAGATGAAAACATTTAGGTATTGACGGGCTTTTCAAGTCCAAAGAAACGCTGCTACCGATTTCGCACGGGAGAGGGTACGCGTCCGGTGCCATCATGTTACTATGTCACTGCATGCAACATTCACAAATGGTACCTATTCACGGTACAGGATCAACAAGGTCGCTCTCATCTAGAATGTGTACAGAATCACCTTCCCTTTGGCGAACAAGCACCTTCCAGTTTGAGCACCAAACAAACCGGAAATTGTTTTTCTTAGCCCAATCTTCCGTTTGCAGAAGCAGCGATTTCGTTCTTCGAGTCAGGTTTTCACACAAGTACATGTTTTTGCCTTTCTCAACCAGACATTTTCTTTTTTGAAGCCATTGGTCTCTTTGGGCTTGTCGTTGAAACCGCACAGTAATGGCTGGTATCATATCCATTTTTGCAGGAAGCCGGTGACATGCCTCAATGTCACTCACTAAGTTCTGCAATATTAATTTCTTTAGCCACTTCGTTCACTTTGGCTAGGAGGTCCTCATGCTCGATTTTAGAAATGCCATGAATTTCTATAATCTTTTTCCTGCTTCGGAATTCCAGCTCATCCAAGTCGGTATTTTCAACCTGTGCCATTCTTTTCCGTAGGTGCGCGATTTCTTTTTCTTGGCTATCAAGACGCGTCATGATCTCATCAAAACCGTCGGACATTGTCTAGACGGATTGTTCAATGTTATTTACCTATCTTCCAATGGCAATAGACTATGCAGTTTTTGTTTGAGCTGAAGAAAAGCAGCGACCATGTCGAAAGGAGGAGCGTCGACAGTGGGGAGCATTTTTCCGCCACGAGCAGCTCCCGTTTTACATGTTGGGCAGAAGAATGCTCTACGCGAACGAGCACTCAACGCTTTACCCGACTCAGGAATCCCGGAACCGCCTTGTACATGATAAGGGTACTGACATTCTTTGCATATTACGAGGTCATCAGGAGCATCACTTTTTTTGCTGCAAGCAATGCAGACTTCGTCCGTGTCCCCCATCAAGAACAGTCACATGAAACAACCGCGTTACAACGCGTTTTGGCAGCAGCAGGGGCGTTAGAATAGGCCCATGGTGGCTAAATTAACAAGAAAGAGTGCACCAACCTGGAAAATGTACAGAAGCGTGGAAGCCGTGTAAGTGCGTGTCCGTCGCTCGCCACTGTCACTGCCAAACTGCCGAGAGCGGGGGGCGTGTCAAGCTGTCGTCGATGTCAGGAGCAGCAGACTGTTGCTGGAACAACTTGATGACGGCCGATGCGTGCATGTGTCAAAGAAAATCCACTCTTTTAACCAATTTGCACAGTCTACGCAGGCGGAAGTAGTTTCCCGGGCCAATGCAAGGTGACAGCCAGACGGTCAAAGCAGGAACGGACCTGGAAAATGTACAGAGGCGTGCAAGCCGTGTAAGTGCGTGTCCGTCGCTCGCCACTGCCACTGCCAAACTGCCATACGGTGTCCATATAACCACTGGTGTTCATATAACCGCGGAAGCGGTGTGACGTCACATCCACCAGAAGTCGTCGCGGCATAGTGAAAATTGTGACTGGAAGGTCGGAAAAACGTCGGATTTGTGTCACATTACATGTAAAAATGCGTAATTAAGCGTAATTAATACTTAAGATCCCCGAGATATGTATATCTCGGGTAGCGATTTAGCCACGGAAATGGTGTAACGTCACATCCACCAGAAGTCGTCACGGCATAGTGAAAATTGTTACACAATGGTCGGAAAAACGTCGGATTTGTGTAAAATTAGACGAAAAAATGTGTAATTAGGCGTAATTTACACTTATGATCTCCTAAAGATGTATAATTTGGGTGTCGATATAACTGCGGGAACGGTGTGACGTCACATTCACCGGAAGTCGTCACGGCATAGCGAAAAATTTCACAGTATGGTCGGCTTTCGCCTCTCAACACTTTAGTTGCCAAAGTGTCTCGTAATTTTTTTTCTAGTTGCCTATTTAAAATTCATTGGCAGGAAGTTTACTGTTCCACAGATGCCGACAAGGCTTATGATCATCTGATAGAAAAAATAAAAACATCCTAGAGCAGCTGTCTTCCATATATGACTAAAATGCGACCGTGACTAGGGCGTAAGCGGTGGGTTACGTTCGAATGTCTCTGGCCAATGCGCGAAAATATTCTCTGTTTGAGCGCTTCTTAAAGGTCACGAACTCTGAAGACCTTACATCATTCAGGAAACAAAGAAAACAAACAAACAAACTTTTGCATAGAAGTAAGCAACATTTTTTTGAAAACCTGCTCAACAATGACGTATCTAAGCGATCAGACATTAACTAAAGGCGACTGAATTCTGTTCTAAGCCGTAATTCATACCATGGTGACTGTCGAGTCCAGTTGACTATCATTTACAAAGTCCTTACCACTCACGAGCTCGCTGAAGTCTTTAAAAAATTTTTGTTGCCTCAGTGGCATGCAGTTAGCATGACCCGAATTGCATCAGTTATTTGACGAACACAACATGACAAAGCGCAAGCGCACTTTTGTTTCCGATGACTGTGCCTGAGTTGAAAGAAGTGTTCTTACCTATTCAATTTTTTCAATTCTGTTTATTTCCCAGAAAATTCTTGCTGGCTGCTTGGACTAAAAGCTGTAGGTATACAGCTTGACGAGGCCCAGGCAGCCAGGCACAGGGGCAGACAAAGTTCTAAATCGTTACATGCA
Organism: Amblyomma americanum; assembly: GCF_052857255.1. Lineage (NCBI taxonomy): Eukaryota > Metazoa > Arthropoda > Arachnida > Ixodida > Ixodidae > Amblyomma > Amblyomma americanum. The sequence continues at coordinate 38,555,257 of NC_135507.1, read as the reverse complement.
CAAAAAAAGAGCAGATTGAGTTCAAAATCTTTACATACACAAAATAAAAAAGCGAACACAGTAACTCAGTAAGTGCATTGATATTGACTTGCAGATCCATCCAATTAAACATGCCATTGATATTTTAGAGCCTTTGTTAGCACACGTTGTGAACTTGATCTATTCGACAGGGCGAAAGCATCGGTTATTTTTAAGGGAGGTGATAAAAACAACATGGCGAATTACAAGCAAATATCGATCTTACCAGTCTTTTCTAAAAGAATTGAAAAATTATTCGTTTTCTGAAAAAGCAACACATATTAACACTATTGCAGTTTGGATTTACTAAGCACCGGTCAGCCGAGACAGCGCTACTAAAACAAAAACAAATTATCATGGACACTCTCGAAAACCAATACTACGCGCTAGAAATATTTGTGGACTTCTTCAAGGCCTTTGAAAAAATTAATCACACTACTCTTACAATTAAGCTAGAACATTACGAATTTCGAGGTACATTCTTGAAACTTTTGCAGAGTTACTTAAATAATCGACAGCAGCAAGTACAAATAAATGGTTACACATCTAATTTCACGCGTCTCCAGAGTGGTGTTCCCCAAGGCAGTATTCTCGGGCCACTGCTATTCAACATCTACGTAAATTACACAGTAGAAAGCAATAACGTACAACACTAGATTTATAATATATGCTGACGTAACAAATTTATTCTTTCGAAGACCTAGCTTGAGTGAGTTTGAATCTAAAGCCAATGTTGTGCTTATGCTGTTAGCAAATTAGAGCATGGTAAACTCTTTAAGAGCGTACGTTGTTGGGCTAGTCGGTCAATCATGGTAAATACAAGGGGGGGGGGGGGTTACTGCGCACACAAAGACAAGGACAAGTCGCGAGTCTGCGCCTGTTGTGTTATCTTCTTGTCCTTGTCTTTGTGTGCGCAGTAACCCCCCCCCCCCCCCTTGCATTTACCATGTAAACTCTTTAAATCCAAATGTCTGTAAAACGATAGCAGTTCTATTCAACCCCCAAAACAAGCCAGTAAACGTAAACTTGAATCTTGGCCTAGCTGGATCCACCATAGAAATGGTGTACATCGTGACAAGTTTCGGTGTTCTTTTCCAAGAAAACATGTCGTGGAACGCTCACGTTCAGGTGACCTGCTCCAAAGTATCTCGTAGTGTTGGGTTGTTATCACGCGTGCGATTCGTTTTACCCCAAAACATAACGTTAAGGCTTTATCATAGCCTCCTTTTTTTACGCTAAGATGTGGTTACTTATTTTAGGGGAGAAACAGCGCAATAAAACACGGACACACGAAGAACGGACACACTCGAGCGCTGACTCACAACTGAAATTTATTTTGAAGAAAGGATGCTTAAATAGGAGACATGCGAGGGTGCTTAACAGGGCTGCTGCAGCGATAACCGCCAATCAGTGTGGTCGCGTCACAAAATTTCAAAAACAGCAACGAAAGAAGTAAGTGATAAAAAACGGTGTAAAGGGCCGCAAAAAGGTGGTCAGGTGACAGTAACAATAACAAGACCAATGGGGGGGGGGGGGGGAGCATTAAAACCATGAGGGACACAGATGTGAAAATACAGGTGAAACATAAAAATGAAAGACGTACAGGCTTTAAAAGCCTGCCCAAAAAGGGGGAGGGGGAGATAAAAGCGGTAAAATCTTAAGACGCAGCGAAGGATAAAACAAGATAAAGGCACTACCAACAAGGGATCACAGAATCATTAGGCTATAGGTTGCACAAGAAAAATTAAGTGTTCATCAGGCCACCCAGAAAATTTAGCTCTTTTTCCGACAAGGAGAGGGATGCAGTGCTCACGCATTGTTCACCAGCTTGATGAATTTGGAGGGCTTCTAGGATTTCCCTCGTCAACCTATCTCGTCCTCGGCCGATAGTGGTGCAGCGAATAAAGTCGGGGGTGCAGATTCTTTCAGTGTCGTCTTCTGTGATTTTGCACTTCTTACAGTGCTTAGCCAGGTGCCCAGAAATTGCTATACTATTTACGTTGTTTTGATGTTCTTGTAGGCGGACATTGATGCACCTTCCCGTTTGACCGATGTACCTCTTCCCGCATGACACTGGGATGGAGTAAATTATTTCTAAATCACAGGGGACGTATTGATCAGAGTGTGCCACACTACACCCTCGGGTTTTCGGCGGGTTATTCACTTTGGAACAGAGGGCGGAAAGCTTGTTGGGAGCCGTGAAGAACACATCCACGCCGGCGCGCTGTACGACTTTCTTTAGACGATGGCCGATGGTGTGGACGTAGGGCATTGCCACAAAATTTCTGCGGTTATCGTTTGAAGCAGCAGGTCCGAGGTGTGGCCGGGGCTTCTTGATCATGGAGCCGGCTACTGATACAAGCAGATGCAAGGGGTAGCCTGCTGTTAAAAGACGATTGGTCTGGTTGTCGAAGCTGTCCAGGAATAAATGCTCACATGATTTTTGCAGCGCGTTTTGGAAACCCAGCTTTACTATGCCCCGCTTGACAAGTTTTGTGTGAGCTGACGTGAAGGGCAGGAGTGGCTTTTTGCCTCTAGGTTGGTAAGACCAGCAGGTGTGGTTATCGGAAAATTGGAGATTAAGGTCAAGAAATCTGATCGATTGATCGTTGGGTGTTTCATGTGTCAAAGGGAGAGGCAAGCATCGGTCAAATAAGGAAAGGGCCGGCGACACCGCTGAAGTGAAAGATTCCTGGCTGCAGTTTAGCAGGACGAGATAGTCGTCAACGTATCGGAAAATTTTTACCACGGCCGTCTCAGCAATCAAGTCATGCAGCTTTCTATCATGTTGGGCTAGAAAAAGTTCACTTAGAATGGGCGCTACACAAGACCCAATACACATACCCTGCTTTTGAATATACTTGTGATCATTCCAAGTAACGAATGTTGATTTTAGGTAGAAGTCCAAAAGTCGCAAAAAATCACGGGCGGAAAGACCGACACCATTTTGGAAACTTATTGCTCCGAAAGTATCAATAGCAGATTCAATGCAGAGCATTAATTCGTTATGCGGTAACGAGTAATACAAATCCTTTATGTCTACGGAAATTGCTTTTAAGTTGCTTTCATGGATAGTGTTTAAATATTCCATGATCTTATCTGATCCGTTGACCACGAAAGGGTCGTCGATGGTTATTAACTGCTACCAGCATAGATAATTTACACAAGTTACAAAAGAGAGCAGTGCGCATCATTTCGAACCAGGTTCACGACGCACACACCAAGCACCTTTTAAAGCGGAAGCCTTTAATGGCTCATGCTCGCGACCGTGTCCATGCGTGCGTCCTTCCGTTATGCTCTTCAGCAACTCCATAAGAAAAATAACACCTTTTTGCACGATAGAATTCGAACCCCCATCCTTCCGTTCCGGAGCCGAGCATGCTAACGACTACGCTACTTCCTGCCAAATCATATGTAGTTCTCCTTGTCTAGGAGGCTGGAGAGTGTTTGCGGAAAGGCGTCGAGTCAGACGGATGCCTCCCAAACGCCCTCCAGTGTGTCCAGCATTTAAGATTCAAAAACAATTCTGTACTTAATCAACATCTTAACCACACATCAGTGACACAAGCAGCAATACCACGCTGAAGGCTTTCGCCTCACCGCAGTTTAGGTCAACAAAATGACCCTCTGAATTTTTTGAAAAACTGAACCTCATCCCATTACCAAATCTCTACAATTCAGTGTTTGCTTCATGCTACCAAACCTCGCTGAAAAATAACGACCCTTAATTCAGAGAACTTGAAGCTATGAAATTGCGGCACAGTGTCTATAACTCAAGAAACACAGAACAATGGCAGTTACCATACGCACGAACAAATTAGGGTCACCAGATGCTACGGTACGCCTTACCAAATACATATTTCTGAACATTTTGCTTATTTCCAATGATCTACTCTCCGCTTTTTATGACCTCCCTGTTATTCTATTTTACATGTATATTATTGCTTTTTTTCAAGATTCCAATCTTGTGAAATTTTATTGTATCAGCCTTACCTTATAGCCAGCTTTGCCAATCATTTCATGTGCCTTATTTCACTTGCATTGTAATTCTTGTCTTAATGTTGATGTACTTGTACTTAGTTTTGTTTTTGCTGCCATGTGCTTTTTTACGTTTTGCTTATTTTGTGCAACTTGCATGCATTTTTAACATATCAGCTTCTCCATCGCTCTGCCACCTGCAAACGGGACGCAGACCTTTGTCGAGTCTTCTTAGGCTTTTTGCTCGCCGCTCAACAACACAGTGTCCAGTGGACGTTTATGCCTAAATAAATTTGACTTTAACTTTGACTTTGCTTGTCAGGAATTCACCGCTTCTTTATTATTCGTTTCGACTTGAAATTATCCAGAGAACGTCACCTTTTTTTGTGGAGAGAAGGAAACCACATCTGTTGTTTCGCTTTATTATCTCTATACTAAGACATTAATAGCTGTCTTTAGTTCGTCGAGTACATATGCGGCTAAACAACTGTAACGCTGGCAGAAATAATCAGGGAAAACAATAGAGAAGGCACACACAACAGCCCTGGACTTACAACTGATTTACACCGATGAAGAAACAACATGTTTTTTCTACACAAGCCCGGACTCCGGACAAGGTGTACGGAAGACATTCACGATCATAAAAACTGACACTCCTTTTCGGTGATAAAAATGAAGGATAATTAAATGCATGTCTGTTTTTTCTTTCTGATTAAAAACGCTAACAGCAGCTCACACTCACGTGTTGACTTCCACCAACCGATAATATTGCTGAGGAGCTTAAACCGAGCATGCTAGCGGCAGTCCTTGACATGCACGCCTAAGTTGCTTCTTGACCGTTTCTGCTGTTTCCACCTTCTGTTCATAGACTCATTTCTGCTTTCCAATACGCCCGCACCGAAACCGAAAGCCAGCTTTTTCAACGGCCTGCACCTGTTACTCTAGAAGGGCTAACACCAAGCGTGACAAGTCTTGTTCCCTTCATGGCTCGCGTCTATATTCGATCCGTGTCGTGAGGAGCGTTTAACCGCCACTTTGCAATAACTACTGCATGAAATGAGATAACGTACAAAATGAATACACTGCACCGGCACCCATTAAAGGTTTCCTCCTGTTTATCAAACTGATTGTTCTTGCTGTTTGCGAGTCGCGGTGACTTTATGATAGACGGCGTCATTGTATATAAGCAAACAATATTATCATTCTGCAGAAAGCACTACGAAGGCCGCCTCTATTTTATCGCCAGACACAGAGATATTCTTCCATGCGACATTGCACTAACCATGTGGAGCGATGACTGCCGCCGCAGCTCGATGCAGCTAGGGAATGCTGTTATTTATTTATATAGTTGTTCTGTTAGCTGTTTTCCTCGTGATAGGTCCGGGCTTTAAATCCGCACCACAGACATTGTCATCTTTTATTTACCTCCAATTTTTCCGTACGGCCCCGCCTTAGATTATACCGAAGCGCGTTTGATAATGTTTACTTAATACTACAGAAGATCGATGTGCGCAAAACATTAGACGCGTACTCATGTACAGTACTCACGGATTGAAATAGGACATTCGGAGCGCTAGCCTTGCAGTGCCACGCAGGCATGTGGTAAGCCACAGGCCGGCTCATTGGCTACTGGAAGGAACAATTCTGCTTTGTAGATGTTCTCCCTCTCGCGCCATACCACAATGCACCACCTTGGTTCCATGAGCGTCTACGGGCGGCGCTCCATGAAGCGACGGCCACGCGCTCCGAATGTCCTATTTCAATCCGTGAGTACTGTACATGGATTGTGTAGTGTTTTGCGCTCATCGACCTCCTGTAGTATTATCGTGCTACCACTAGGCCCAACTAAAGTGTGATTAATGTTTAGCTACTCCATGACTAGCGATTTTGACGACCTTTGCCACTATTATATTTCATATCGTGTCACGATCTCGCCACTGCTAATCACCGCATGTTTACAGGGGGTATTCTGAGGCCTGAATGTGGAACAGTTGAGGATAAGAGTTATAGGAGATTACCTAAATAATCTGCGATTCGCTGATGACATTGCTTTACTGAGTTACTCAGGAGATGAACTGTAAACCATGATAAATGAGTTAGACAGAGCAGTACGGTCGGCCTTAAAATTAACATGCAGAAAACCAAAGTAATGTTCAAGAGTCTAGCAAAGTAACCGCAGTTCACAATTGGAAGTGAGGTGCTGGAAGTGGTAAAGAAATACGTCTACTTGAAAGCTGATGCGGATCATGACAAGGAATTAAGTAGAAGGATAAGAATTAGGGGAGCGCACATGGCAGGTTCTTTCATATCATGAATAGCAGCTAGGTTACCAATATGCGTCAAGAAAAAAGTGTACAACAGCTGTATCTTACCGGTACTCACCAATGGGGCAGAAACGTGGAGGCTAAAAAAAAGGGTTCAGATTAAGTTAACGACAACACAGCGAGCCATGGAAAGAAAAATGATAGGTGTAACGTTAAGAGAGCGGAAGCGGGCATAGTGGGTGAGGGAACAAACGCGGGTTAACGACATCCTAGTCGAAATCAAGAAGAAGAAGTGGGCTTGGGCAAGGCATGTACGCGAAGGCAAGGTGACCGCTGTTCTTTAAGGGTTACGGAGTGGATTCCAAGAGAAGGCAAGCGTAGCAGGGGGCAGCAGAAGGTTGGGTGGGTGGATGAGATTAGGAAGTTTGCAGGCATAGGATGGGTTCAGGTGGAATAGAACAGGGTTGATTGGAGAGACATAGGAGAGGCCTTTGCCCTGCAGTGGGTGTAGTCAGGCTGATGATGATGATGATGATGATGATGATGATATTTCTTAACTCTAGTCGGGCTCAGCTATAACCGGCAGCGGTCCGCTGAAGTGTTAACATCGCGTCACCCCAGCTGGCACCAACTTCAGTGCCGCGAACGGAACGTTCCTCCCTATAAAGGAGTGTTTCGCGCAAATATGTGGGTTTTGGTCACGCTTATTGAAGTGATGCTGAAATACCCCGAATATTGGGAAAGCTTTATTGTTTACGAGCTGGGCCAACTTTGCTGAGTGCTCAGTGTATTCTACTCGTGCGTGCTCGTGTTGTCTCCTCATTGTTTAAGTATTTATGCCCCCTAATGTTCTACGCTCTTCGTAGGGATTGTTAGTCATCCCTTTATTTTCGTTGAACAATAGCTCTCTGCTACGCAGCCCGACATCAGTTCACACAAACATCTAAGACGTGGGGTGAAGAAAAGAACCTGCAGCTTCACATTAGGCATTCATTTGTCAGGGGGGTGCAGCTCTCGCGCGAAGAAGGCAATTGGAATGAATACCATGTAGTGTTAAGTTATAAAAACAAGGCGTCTTCTTACGTGCACTATTAACGATCATGCGTAATGACAGGAAAATGCGTGAGTACCTTCTACGTAGTGGCTGCACAAAATTATTGAGAACGCATAAGGTGATAAAAATTAGCGATATTCTGATGGGTTTATCACATGCTTTGCAAAATCAGACAGCGATCATATATATTATTACTGCCGACAAGACCAAAAACGACCGAGAAAAACTCTGCCTAATTAGGTGCCGCTTACAGCCTCACACCTCGAAGGATTAAGGTCAATACCAATGAACAATCCGTCACAACCTTTTGCAAGCATATAGCAGCCGAAAAAATTCAGGGGGGCACTTTGTTGACCTAAAGTGCAGTGGGGGGAAGGCATTTAGCGCGCTGTTGCTGCTTGTATCCCTGATGTGTGGTGCTGATTATTAAAGACTACAAAGAGCGGTTAGGCGGCATCCTTCCCGATCGGCGTTCAGGAGGCGTCTGGCACGACTGATCGCGGCCGCTCGCAACTGCTTCCACACCACAGGACGGCTAAGCTTCGTCTTTAAGTGTGGGACGCGACAGCGTGTTGCAGCGTTAATAAAGGGTCCACGGAACGTCATCGCTTGTTCGGCGCGACGCCCTGCCCGTTGAACAATTTGAGGAAAGGAAATGACATCTGTTTCACATATCTCGGTGGACAACCGAAGCGCGCTCCAAGGGGAAATGAAATATGCACGCCGTTTAGCTAAACGTTGTTCCCGCTCTTCATCCGTTTCTTCCGCACGCCGCCGCTTCTTAGCTGCAGCACATCGTTGCAGCTTCACCTCATACACGTCATCCGACATACCGTGGAGGATTCGCTGGTACGACTGCGACGAGCCGAGTCGGGGGGCCGCTTTTCAACAGCTGCCATGACGTCACGTAGAGCGAGCGCCTCCCCCACGGCGGCGGCGCGTGGAGGATTCGCTTGGGAAGATCGTGACGAGCCCAGTGGTGGGGGGGGCGCTTTTCCACAGCTGGCATCACGTACAGCGAGCGCTCCTCGCGGCAGCGGCGCGCAGCTGCAGCAAGGAGGATTCGCTGGGACGATCGCGACGAGCCGAGTTGGGGCCCCGCTTTTCCACAGCTGGTATGACGTAACACATAGGTCACGCTAAAGGTCAATGGTGGATTCTCCGGGACGACGGCCAAGAGCGGAAACCTCGAGCAGTATTGCTTTCGCAATAAAAATACTCACGAACTGCAACAAAGGATACTAAAGGTGAGCTTCAAGTTTAGTTTGGTTTATGGGGGTTTAATGTTCCAAAGCGCCTCAGGCTATGAGGGACGCCGTAGTGGAGGGCTCCGGAAATTTCGACCACCTGGGGTTCTTTACCGTGCACTGGCACCGCACAACACACGGGCCTCTAGAATTTCGCCTCCATCGGAATTCAACCGCCGCAGCCGGGATCGAACTCACGCCTTTCGGGCCAGCAGCCGAGTGCCATAACCACTGAGCCACCACGGCGGCCGCGCTTCATGTTAAATGCAATATTGCAATTTTATATTGTAGTATCCTTTAAAAAGTAACATTTCCACATTAGCGCCACTTTACTTTCCTATAGTGCGATCGACAACCCATAACGTCGTGATGTTGTTGTGATCGCCTCGAGCAAGAGCCTAAGTTCTCACTTGGTCAAGATGTGGATCGTAAACACCGAGAACTTCCATACCATGGGCAGTCATGCATTTGTCGCTAAAGCCAATTAATAGCGCGGAGTTCGAAGAAGCTGTCTATTTTCTACAACTGGAATTATGGTTAGGTGAAAGCGCAATTTCTTAATCAGTTGGAGTAGTTGCCTAGAAATGTGATTAGCAGTGAGAAGCCTTTAGGGGGCAGATCTTGTTTTCGTTAGCTGATGCACAATCTGTCTCATTGATGCCTGAATGCCGTTAAGCAAAGGAATGTTTCTTACACAACCACCCTGAATTAATTGTTTTTGCCACAATATAAAATTTCCAATAAAGAATTACTTTCTGAGAGCTCACTTTATTGACCTATTTAGACGTCGTTACTAGGTGCGTAAGTGTCCAATCTATCCGCGGACTGGCGACCATATGCATGCATGCAGTTTTCTGCTTCCAGGGCTCCTTTTGACGCACACACAGTCACTGCAGCCACAACTATCTCCTAAATTGCTTTTGTGGTGGCACTAATTGGAAAAAAAGAAAAGGGAGTTTTCACACATCAAACGGTAAGGACAAAAAAGTATGTTTTAGTTTTCTCCAAAATGTCGGTTGTATAAATCTAGTTTTCCTTTCAAATATCATCAATGTGTTGCGGTTGTCACGCAATAACAGCCGTATTGTACGGTCAAACTAAAAATTGAGCACCATTCGAAAAATTCAATTCAAAACCTACTGTTCATGCGCTGAGAGCACAAGGTAACAGTGAATATCTGATTCATTTACTCAAATTACCTGAAGCGCTACACCTTCATGATGAAGGAGTACCTCCAAGCAGCACAGGTAATTGGCCCACTATTGGAATTGTATTCGCAAAATCTGGCCCTACGAAGGACCAGGATGGATCCATCCTTTTGCAATATTGGGCCGATTACCTGTGCAGCTTGGTAATAGTGATCCATAAAATGGACACCAGAAAGAAAAGTCACAATAATACTTGAAATTATTGAAAACGGTGTGAACAAACACTGAACTAACGCTCAGAGTATAGATCTCTATGTCGAGGTCGGTGAGAGCACTCTTTTTTGCATCGCTGGAAAGCGAATAGAATGACAAACCGCGTATAGGACTAACTTAAATCAAGCAGAAATTGTACCTGTTTTGCTTCATGTCTACATCATGAGTGTGAGAGGATTGTATGTAATTATAAAATTGTTATGGCAGAACAACAATAGCGTGTCTTAATTGCACAGCATCTACAAAGCTGAGGCCACGATTGCGTCATTGGCTACCTGTGCACGGAACGCCGAAATATATTGTATTTTCACCACACTATTTCGTCACTAAGTGGCGACTGCAGTCCGGAAAGCAGAGAGGCTGCGAAAATGGTGCCTAAACAAAGCTCTTTATTCGGCCTGACTTGCGCACGCAATGCACTGAATCACTCGGCGGCGGCGTAGCAACAAGCGTGCTCGGCAGTTGTAGATCAATGCCCGCCGCTTTTGGCCGTGCTCAAGTTAAAGCTGATAGCGAACTTTCGTGATGAAGCGGGCAAAGTTACTAGAACATTCTGGAACAACGCAGAATCAGCTCTGCCTGGATGTGATCACTCGAGATAAATCTGGTCGCGTCTCGCATCGCAAACAAAGCGACAAAGCGGCGTGCGGCAGCTTTGAAGAATGAACAAGCACTGCAAAGATTCGCGGCGATATATTAAGGTTAACCAAAGGTACAGCTTGCAAGGCGCTTACCAGTTTTGGACAATATGTTGTGGTCTATATCTTCAATTACGGCTGGCAGCTAAAATTGGGGGAGTGGATAAGAATTGTGACTTAGTTTATGTGGTTTAACCTCAAAGTGACTCAGGCTGTGAGATGCACCTTAGCAGAGGTTCTTTAACGTCCACTGACATTGCAAAGCACAAAGGCCTCTAAGTTTGCATGGACACTTAATATGAATTACTATTGCAGTAGTTTATTGGCGGGTTCAGCAAAACTACATACTTTGTTGAGAGTATTCAGAAACTAAGCTATAAAGCGGTTTAATTGCTCGGTCTCAGGCTTCTATTTGGGGTTGGTCATAAATGTTCAGCCCAGGTTCTTGATTTGAATACACAGGAAAGCCTACATTTATATAACAGGATCGGTTTTTACGAGTAAGTAGTTTCTCGATAAAGGGCAACTTATTATGGAAGAAGACTTGGGAGAAAATGACCAGGGACGAAAAACGAAAACAACAGCTTAGTTCATTAGCTTGAATTTAATATTTTTTCTACATAAGGCGCTTGTTTTCAGCTAATTCACCGAATCGGATCAAATACATACTAGCACACGCAATTGCATTATACAAAGCGCCTGATGATTGGAGGCCAGAACACATATTTTATTACCTCCCTTCGGGTTCATGACAAACATATGTAGTAGTTATGGCACAAATAAGTGCCAGGCAATGTTCGAGGATGCAATATAGGCTCTGACTCCGACTTGATAAGCTGCCAGGACCACGGTGAGAAAATAAATATTTTTCTTTCTCTGTCTTGAACAGTAAATTAGTTCACACATTCGTCAATGCGCGTCACGCTGCTACACAACTATATTCCCAATTAGTATTCTGAGGTATCTCTAACATGATCCAAGAAAAATGATCCTCCTACCTTACCAGTATGTGACGCAAAGTCTTTATCCTGTAATTCGAGGCTTCGTTGACGTGGCTATAGCGGGAACGCTACCTTGCGGCGGCGCTGTTGTCAGCAGCCCTTGCTTTTCACAGGATTTGTGACGGGAAAGGAAACGTTGTTCTCTCTCGTGTTCTTGAAGGTAAGCTGCTAGTCTCAAATAGAAAAGAAAGCAGGGAAAGCATCGTCGTGGGCTCCTTATTATCAGAGATGTTTTTTGGTCGGCTCTTTTCCTAGAAGTGGCGTAATCGCCAATCTGAGATGTCTTTACGCGCGCGGTGCGCGCATGCGAGGCGGGTTGGGAAGGGGGAGGGAGGGGGGAGGTGAAAGCTGCTGTGTGACGTGACGCTCCTCCGCCAGCCGCTCTCTGTTCTGTGCGTCTGCCGTCGAACTAAGCCGGAGGATCGACGGCAATATACTCTGTTTATCACAATTTTCTCATCTAGCTTGGCAAGTGCAGTGGAATTCAAAGTTAAATTACCAGCTGATCATGCGAGTAGTCTGTGCAGCCTTAATCTGTACGATCCCCAGCGCCCAAGACGAAACCGTCTTTCACTGCCACCCGGATGAGAACAACGCTTGCAGCGCAAAGGGTTCCTGCTTTGCAAGCTGACATTTTCAATCCCCCGTGAATAGCGTGCAGCTGTGATCCCTTGCGTGGCGATGGTATTTGATACATTCTAGATAATGCGCCAACTGCTTGTCTACATACGCATTGCCTCAGTGGCCTTGCCTCCATGGCATTGTTCTCCCGCTGCATTGGTCCGTCGTCGACACGTGCACGTTTCCTAAAGCATGCAAAACGATGAATGGTAGATTCCAGACCTTACCATCCTATGATAGATACATTGCACATTTATGAGGTCCTTTTGCCCTGCGTGATGCTAGAGTGAGCGCTCAAATATCAAGATTATCTGGTTTAGTAGCGAAAGCTACAGTAGCCACGACCTTGCGATTTCGCTGTGAAGGTGCTCTGAGGAGGCACAGAGACGGACCTTCAGCCGTTGCCTAGCAACCTCGGCAGCTGAGCAGACGCCGCGCGCTCGCCGCGCCATCTGGCATGACGTCACACCGCGCGCCTCGCCGCGGAGCCACCCTTAACCGCTCTTACGCGCTTAACCAGTAATCAACGTATTCTTTGGCGCATCTATGGGAGCCACTGAAACCCCTGCACACTCACTGAATGGAAACAGAAACCTGTGTCGAGGCTGTGAATCGAACGAAGGCCTTCGGCGTTTGAGGTGGAGACGCGCCACTCCGCCACGACAGCCCAAGTTTTAATCACGATCAAAGGCGCATCTAGTGAATGCACAGGTTTCATATATAAACTATTCCGATTCAGAAGTCGCCGCGCTTTCGCTACGTATATCCTGGCCGAACTGAGCTAGGCAATCGGCAATTTTTTTTTATTCTCGCCATTAGGGCGTTTTTGTGTCCGCTTGATGTGATCTCTTTTTCGGAAGAATATATTCGCGATCCTTCAATTATTCCTGTCTGCGAACTCTACTAATTCTCCTTTCTACTTTTAGAGCCTCTGTCATAAGCGCCCAGTACCCGGTCCCAGGCCTGCTTTATGCCTACCTTGCCATTCAGGTCTCCAGTCAGTAAAACGTACTGTGTTTTCCAGAGGACTGTTTACTGTGGATGTCAGTGCACGTTAAAGAACCCCGGGTGGTCGACATTTCCGGAGCCCTTCACTACGCGTCCCTCATAGCCTTAGTCGCTTTGGGATGTTAAACCTCCATAAAACATAAAATCTTTCGACGACCTTGTCATGACTGAATGTACGCTCATAGGACTCCACTAGTTTAAACTGGTACCTGTTATTCAGATTAATTACGATAACTGCCATCCTCTCGTTAATTTTATAGAGTTCCCCGGAATTAACAGCTATACCACCATTGATGAGGAATCCCACACCCAATTCTTATCTGTTCACTACTCCACGATTGCTTAGTACATGCTCGCACTTTAGCACTGCATACGTCTCATTGATCGTCCCAATTTCTCCCCATTTTTCCGCGCTAGTTCATGAAACAGCACTACTGGCCTGGCCTTATTAGATAAGGCTCTAATGTTAAACGTTTCCGGGTTCAGTTTCCATTGACGGCCTGTCCGCAGGCAGATTCTTAGCACCTTCCGCAGCGTTACAGGTCTGACCACCGCCAAGGTTAGTTGCTTAGTTGCTTCGCAGGAATAGTATGTTGTGGTCAAGTACTACGCCAGGGCCGCTCAATCTTGTTCCTGTGAGAGACTGCGTTGTCGGCTGTGTTCAGCAAGATCAGGAAGCATACCAGGTCTGGTTTATAATTCGATGTACGCGCATTTTTTTTATTATACTGCAAAGAATTGTGCCTCACAGGAACCAGAACAGCGGTACTTTTCTATGCGAGGCGGATGCTTTACCTCCATGCAATCGCTGCCTCTCCGAAGAGAAACACATCTAAGAGAACGCGTAGAGAATACCCCTATTGCTAACGCATTTCTGTCACGGTTTAGGCCGAGCCCTTGCCCCAAGCATTTTACTTCAATAGAGCTGAGTGCCATGTCGGGAGAAATTTATCTGTTATAAAACTGATCAGTACCCAGTGGCACTCGGACTCCAAGCTCGCACTTAGCAAACGCAAGACGCATGCTGTACGCTTTTTTGTTGGTACTTTATTAAAATTCGAATCCTAGTATATCGGTAAATTCCGTGAAATCCAGACTGGCACCCCTGTCCCTCCAAAGTAGCTTTTCGAGCTAAGCGAGGCACGATGCGGAACGAAGCTAGCTGATTTCGTTATTTCGTCTCAGTGTAATGCCTGATTTAGGGCACATATTTGTTGTCCAGCACCGAAGTAGGAAAGCAACAAGGTCCTCTAAGAATTTGCCTATATTGTTCAGCAGTTTAAGTTCTGTGCCGCTCCTTGATGAACATAAAGGGCAAAGCTCCTAACATTAATACGCCAATATTACCCTGCCGTTACTGTGTATTATCTCGTAGACTGGAAGTGAGCTTCCAGCACGAAAAGGTGAAGAGTTATGCTTACTGTGAGACTACAATAAACGCTGAAGCAGGGTAGAACAGCAGCAGTACCCACGTTATCTCAACTGCTGGGAAATCGCCCTGCAGCTCTGACTTCAGATAGGGTTCGCTGGGGTGAGTTGCTCTGGTAATAGCCTTGACAGTTATACCCAATAAGTGAACAGCTCGCGGAGCTCTATCACACTTCAGTGACCTTTTTAGGTTGCAAAAAAAAACAATTTATGGTAACATATACGTGGCGTTTCACACGAGTGAAAATTGAGGAAAGAGATGTTTTCGAAAAGTTGGTTTGATATGGCGCACTATAATGCTCTGAATTCAAGCTACAGCATTGACTCTTTATCCTTACCGCTTCATATATTCTTGCCATTTTTCGCGCAATATGCTTTAAAGGAGATCATAACACGTAATCTCAACAATGACGACACCCAGGGTTTAGTCTCATATTTGCGCTATTTCCAGCCATGGGCTTTGGAAGATTTTTTCGTCACTGTCAGTACTAAAGCAACATGACCATGAGACCTCCAATTGTCTCATTGCAGCAACAAAATGTTCTCTTTACGTTCTATAATTTTCCATGTTGCCTTAAGGCATGTGGTCTTATAACTTTCCTGGCTGCGCGTGGTGTAATCAGAGTGATTTCAAAGTGACGTCAGCACCCGCGGCATTTTCTGAGAAGTTTGACGTTATTCTGTTCTTTAAAGCGCCTTATGCCGAAAGTCTTCTGATGTGTTTGAATTGAGAGCAGGCATTAACATAAAACGTGCGCATTTCTGGCTAATGTCCCTGTGGAGTTGTTTTTCGTTTGTGGGCGCTAGCACTTCTATTAAACAGCATGATTTCCATGCGAGAAATATATCTCCTGTAACTGTTAGCGATCCCTCAGTCCTCCGAGCCATGTGAATATAATAGCGCAAACAATGTCTTTTTTGTTTATAACAAGCCAATATGTTCTGCGTGCAGATTTTTATTTCAGAGCGTCCTGAATTAAAGCCATTTTCGGCACTGCACGTGTGACGTGAAATTTCAGCAGCAACTAAAACGACCTAGCTTGCCTCGCAGCATGCTTCATGCAGAAAGATGTCGGGAACCTTTTCGGAAAACATAGCGTACTATCGCAAGACACGACTTCGGTTTATGGTGCAGACATCGCTATGTGGCTGATATCCAGGTCCAGACATAAATAGTAGAGTCCTAAAGCTAATGACGACACAACTAGCCCAATTAAAAAGAAATTTTGAAAAACGTGGCTAAGGAGTTACGGTGCCAGGCTGCTAACCCGAATAATGCGGGTTCAGTCTGGTCTGCTGCAGGCATATTTCGATGGTGGCGAAATTCTAAATGACCCTATGAATTTTAAAGAACACCAGGCGGTAGAAATTATTCATCACGCTCCACTTCGGCATCCCTCATAGCTTGAGTACGTTTGGGCAGTTAAACACATAAATCGATAAACAAATTTTGTCAAAGGCACTCGTTATCTTTTCATCGCATTGCTCTAGTGTCAGTTCTGGATCTTGTTTCAGGCGTCTAAAATGTGGGAACTTTCCCATAGCTTATTTCTCTTCTGAAGTGCTCGAGGATTGGTCGGCATTGTGCCAGACTATGCAAAAACTCTGGCGCCAGCATTTGCGGATGTGAATACAATATTCTTCACCCTCTTCAGGCGTACAATATTGCCCTGGGATAGATAGGGTCTGCCTAAAATGGCCCCGCAATTGCGCTTGATAGATGTCATTCATGAAAACTTCGTATTGGCACAGCAGGGGAGCCATTTCTGATAAGTTTAAATGGGATCAGCAAAACAGCTAAACGGGTGAGTTGATGGTACATAGTGAAAGGCAAACAGCGCAAATACGAAGAGCGGAGCGGAAGGAAAACAGGACGAACGCTGACTCACAGCTGAAAGTTTATTCCAAGAAAGTAACAAAAAAAGCGGCCAACCTCTCAACAAACGCGCAAACAAAAACCCGTCTTGTTACGTGGCATCAAGAAATGCAACCTCACTATCATGCAATAAAAATTTATGGCTTACTAACGCACAACCTTGTTTTCTTCCTCATGTGGTAGGCTTCCATAACATCAGGTGTCAAGCGGGACGGATGCTTGTACAGAATATCACAATAGTGCAATGAAGGAAGACAAGATTTGCAGTCAAGGACATGGTAAACGAGATTAGCAGCCTTGTTAGCGTCGAAATTATTTGCATGCTCAGGTTTTCAAACGTGTATTAATGCATCGCCCAGTCTTTCCGATATATACCTGTCCGCACGACATTGGGATTTTGTAAACTACCTCTTCTGCGCATGGCACATACTTTGTTTCATTCTTAACCCTGAAGGTTATGTCAGATTCTTTTAGTTGCTCAGTCTTTCTTTCCAGAAATGCACCAGCCTTTTTATGTTTCTTGGGTGCAGAGAAAATGACCCCTACGTCATACTTTTTTGCCACGCTGTATATAAGGCAGAATGGCAAACATTTCGTTTCTTCACTTTTACTGGACTTAGCACCAGAACTGAATTCCTAAGATTTGCGGCTGTCTTATTACAGCCCATGAACACAACATCATCCGGCATAAGCACCTGTGATGCAACGCTGGAAGCTTGCGAAGCACCATCCAGCGCCGGCTCTTCAATGGAGGCGGCGGCCGCGTTTCGACGGAGGCGAAAAACAACAGGCGCTCGTGTGCTGTGCGATGTCAGTGCACGATAAAGATCATCAGGTAGTCGATTATTCTGCCACCCTCAACTACGACACCTTTTTCTTCCTTTCTTCCTTCATTCGTTTCTTCAACCGCTAATAAAGTTGTATCGATTTGGATAAGTGTTGGTTCGGATCTGATGCCAGGCTACAGCTTCTGCTGTGTCTAGGGTCTTGTGTGGTAGGGGTATTAACTGCGGCCGAAACGCTGCCAGACATGTGCACATGCGACACATGTGGACGTGGCGGCTTACCCGTTCAAAGAAACATGGTTAGTGAGAAAGTCCTACTCTCTAGGTTCATAGCCTAGCAAATTCGTCTGTTGTGGATGTATGCCCGCATAGAAAAAGGAGGCACGAAAGAAGAAATCGCATCAAAATTACGAGAACCCACGGCGGCGCAAAACGATCAGCTTCAAAGACCATTGCGCGAGACCACTGGGGTATCGCTGCAATTTTCTTCTTTAGCATGGGATTTATTACACGGAAATTATGTTCTATTCATCTGAAATGTTTACAAAGCTTTTAGAAATGGCACGAGCGACATTCCATAAAGGCAGAACAGAGCTCTAGACAGGCGGTAAGGTTGAGCCCATCACCAAGAAAGAGCCAGTGCAAAGGAACACACCTCACGTTAAACTGCACCACACTGTCGTGCTGCGGAGTGCAGAGCGTCACCTTCATCAACTTCCACCTGTCCCATTCAGCGGCACCGCCCTTTTATCGTAGTCATCAACGTAGCACAAATCCGTGCTTTTCGTACTGTTTCGTATGCAGTAAGCATTCTCTCTGTTTTTCTGTGGTTGCCATAAGCCATGGGCGCTTTTAGGTTGTAACTGAAAATTGTTTTTTCAGGAAAGGAATTCGCGCAGTATCTGCCTCCCATCTCAGCGGTCACCTTTACGTTTCGCCTCCATCGAAAAGTAGCCGTTGCGCCTTGCGAGCGGAATAGAAGTAGCCGTGAAAGTCTCGTCACCTACGATGGGAGGAAGATGTTAAACCATCACAAACACCACTGAATGACCTATAAGATCCACGTATACTTAATGCCCGGTGAGAGTCACAAACTTGGCAGTGGCTTAGCTCGGCTATGCCAGGATATACGTAGCGAAAGCTAAGGCATAGCATGGTTAGCCTTGGTTAATCTTCATTGCAAGTTCAGGTAAGTGTAGTTGTCTAGCTATGTTAATGTCGCATTAAAGAAGACACAACTGTTGTTGCGGCACACGCGAGCTCTCTATTTAAATCCTCCGACATGTTATCAGTCATGCGACGCAGCTGGCGAAGCGAGAGGAGGCGAGCGCAACGACGACGAACACGGTGTGACGTCATTCCAAAACGGCGGCGGCGGTGAGCCGCGCAGTGTGACGTCATGCCAGATGGCGCGCCGAGCACGCAAAGCACAGTAGCCGTCTCATATATCTCGGTGGGCGCCCGAACTGCACCGTACTGGAAGGGATAAAGGAGGGAGGCAAAGAAGAAAGCGCGGTTCGGGTGTCCACCGAGATATGTGAGGCGCGCGTTGTGACGCCATGTGCCTCCTCGGAGTGCGGCCACGCTGAAATCGCAAGTTCGCGGCCAGTTAATCTCTCGCTTTAAAATTCTTTCGCATCCATCTTATCCCCAGGCGGCCGCGTTTCGATGGAGGCGAAACGCTAAGGTGACCGTGTGCAGTGCGATGTAAGTGCACGTTAAAGATCCCCAGGTGATCAAAATTATTCCGAAGCCCTCCACTCGGCACCTCTTTCTTCCTTTCTTCTCTTAGTCCCTCCTTCACTCCTTTTCTTACGGTAGGGCTCAGGTGTCCGCCGATAGTGAAACAGATACTGCTCCATTTCCTTCCCCCAAAAGCCAATTTTAGATTTTTTTGTCTTGGCTGCTGCATGGCCAAGCTAAGGACCGCCAAGTAAACAAGCACACACATTACTGAATCGCTTATCGACTCCACTGGTACATTTTGTCGAGCGAGAGTGAAAGGACATCTAGGGGTGATCTTGGCTGCTCCCCACCAAGATAACTTTCGGAAATACCCTGCACCCGCCGAGGTGGCTCAGTGGCCAGAGTGCTCGGCTACTGAGCCGGAGTACGAGAATTGGTACCAGGCCGCGGTGGCCACGTTTTAGTACAGGCGAAACTCTGCATAGCATCCGAATGTTTTACTCCTACATGCAAGGCTCTGCATATCCCACGCTTATTTCTTATTCTGCATTTGTACATAGTTTATGTTACACCCTACCCCCTACCCCTATCCTTTATTACTATCGCTCCCTCTTTCTGTCCCTCTCCCTGTCTGCTCCCTGTCCTTTTATACCCGCTAGTCGCAGCTCAGGAGCTTGATGTTTCGAAGGCAGACGCCGCGGCTAGCAACATCTTTTCCTTCCATTGTTATTCTATTAATAAATAACCACAAATAAGCCCGTATGTTGTGCGTTGTTAGCGCATGTTCAAGTTCGCCAAGTGGTCAGCATTCTAGCGGAGCCGCCACTACAAGACGCGAACGCTATCACCTCAGCACACCCCCGAGGGCGCTGGCCTGCCGGTCCCTCGCGCTGTGTTTGGGTAGCCCTCTACGTGCATAAGAGTAAGTGCCCACCGTAATTTTTGGGACGAAGATTATGTGACCTAACCTCTGCCTCGCCTAAAGTGCGCCATGCTGGTGTGGACACCAAGCAAATTATTTAAAAGTATCTGGCGATTATTGACATGGTAACGGGGGTGAACAGCACTTAAGGGAAAGAGAAAAAAGACACAGCAGGAGAGCGCGTCATGTTTTGTCTCACTTAACCCTGTCTTTCGCGCTGTTCATAACCGTTAGCATGTCGAACCAACTGACCCAGCTTGTCATTCTTACTCCAGCGCTTATTAAACAAACGGGTTTAACGCTGCCTACGAGGCAGTGAGGCGGTGCGGATACGTATGTTCGTAATTAGTGTTTGGAACCGAAAAATTGGCTTTGAGGAAAGGAAATGACGCAGTAACTCTCTCGCATATCTCGGTGGACACCCGAACCATGCCGTAAGCGAAGGGGTAAAGGAGAGAGTGAAAGGAAGAAAGAAGTGTAGTAGTGGTGTGCTCTGGAATAATTTCAACCACCTGGGGATGTTTAGCATGCACCGACATCGCCCAGCATACGGGCGCCTTTTGCGTTTCTCGGTCGCCACGGCTGGGTAGACCAAGAGCACTCTGGCTCCCTTTGTAGCCTCTTTCACCGCTGCGGTTTGTCTAAGAGCGCTGCATAATTGCATGATACTGTCGTAAAACTGGTAGTTGTGCACACACACCCAGGCTTTTTTAAAATCACATGCTTGTGTACTGAAAATTCAAAATTGCTTTTGAGGAAGGGAAATGGCGCTGTAACTGTCTGAAAAATATCGGTGGACACCCGACCCGCGCCGTCAGGGGACTAAGGGAAGAAAAGATGAAATTTCGGCGTAGTGGAGCTCTCCAGAATTTCGACTGCCTGGGGATCATTAACGTGCACGTACATCCTAAACCAAATGGACCTCAAGCATTTTGCTCCCACCAAAATGTGGCCTCGTTTTACTTCTTGAAAAACCTGGCTGCATATGCACAGTATAATGCTCATTATACTGCGCTCTTACACAAAGCGGAGCTGCAAAACGGGCAACAAACAGCAAGTACATAGTACGAACGTACGTATGTTTGTTATCCACAGGTGGTCGACATTATTCCGGAGCCCTCCACTAAGGTACCTCTTTGTTCCTTTCTTCATTCAGTCCCTCCTTTATCTCTTCCCTTACGGCGCGGTTCACGTCTCCGCCGAGATGCGAGACATATAATGCTAGATTTCCTTTCCACAAAATTTTTTAACGTTTTCCAACTTCATTCGAGTAGCTCCTATGATTTGCGGAGCAGGACTTCACATTTATTTCCATATTTTGTAGCAACAGTTTTACCTTCCAATGCTATTTCATTAATAAATAGCCAGTAACAACTACAAGAAGTCAGCTACAAGCGAAACCATGCCCAAGGCTAAAGCTACCTCCGCGGCCGTGCGTCCAACGACGACGTGAAGTCTTCGCTAGACTAGATGTTGAAGACACCACTGTGTAGGATGTTCATCGCGTTTTGGTACTCGCCACTGCTTACGCATGCCGTCTTGCTCTCGCTTCACCATTGCGGCACCCTCACCCGATGGCGCTTCTGTTGGCGTTCTTGGCGAAGTACAGACTCCCCACGGAAACCTCCACAAGGGAACCTCTATCTTCCTTCTCTCAGTCCCTCCTTTATCCCTTCTCTTACGGCGCGGTTCCGGTGTCCTCCGAGATGCGAGAGAGGTTCTGCGCTTTTCCTTTCCCCATCAACCAATTTGCTTTTTTTTTCGCCTTTTCTGAAGGTTCCACAGCCTTGCTCTTTCAAGGACGCGGCAGAGCCACTTTACCTTTGTTTATTAAGCTTAAATGGCAACCTACATACTAAAACTGTGATTTCGATCGAATCCGTGTCATGACAAAGGCACTTTTAGGAACAGGTTGCTTAAATCTTAGACGTGCAGAAACTCCCAGCAAATCAGAATAGTCCACCGAAATGTGCGAGACAGTTACTTCGCCATTTTATTAATAATTTGTTTTTTTGGGTAAAGGAAATAATACGGAAATGGCGCAGTATCTGTCTCATATATCGTTGGACGCCTGAACCGCGTCGTAAGGGAAGGATTAAAGGAGAGAGTGAAAGAGGAAAGGAATAAAAAGCTGCTGTATTGGAGGGCTCCGGAATAATTTCGACCACCTAGGAATCTTTAACGTAGACTGACATCGCACAGCACACGGGTGCCTTAGCTTTTTGCCTCCATAAAAACGCAGCAGCCGCGGTCCGGTTCGAACCCTCAAAACCAATTTTCATCTTCTCTTACTGTCCCCTCACTTCTTTTATTTCATTTCTTCATTCTGCCTGCTATCCATTATTTCCGCTGCCCCAGCTCAGGTGCTTCAGTATCGATGGCAGATGCCGGCTCTAGCAAAAAAATTTTTTCTTCTTTTTAATATTATTTTATTAAAACCACTTACTACTATGCCAGACAGAGACCCGCCGGGGTGGCTCAGTGGTTAGGGCG
Organism: Amblyomma americanum; assembly: GCF_052857255.1. Classification (NCBI taxonomy): domain Eukaryota; kingdom Metazoa; phylum Arthropoda; class Arachnida; order Ixodida; family Ixodidae; genus Amblyomma; species Amblyomma americanum. The sequence goes on along the minus strand of NC_135507.1, from coordinate 38,532,817 downwards.
CTCATCTACTTATCCGCCCTTCCCAGGTTCGAACCCGACCGCGGCGGCTGCGTTTCATTGGGGGCGAAACGCTAAGGCAGCCCTGTGCTGTGCGATGTCAGTGTACGTTAAGGTCCCCAGGTTTTCTAAATTATTCCGGAGCCCTCCATTACGGCATTTCTTTCTTCCTTTCTTCCTTCACTCCCTCCTTCATCCATTCCGCTCGGCGCGGTTCAGCTGTCCACCGATACGTGAGACAGATACTGCACCATTTCCTTTCCCCCCCAAGTCCAATTATTATTATTATTATTTCATTTTATTTTCAAGCCACACAGGTATTTTCACGCTTCGTCTTTTTCCGTCACACTGCACACGCTATAATGCGTAAATTCTTCAAGGTCAATTTAGTTTAGGTTTTACCGAATCCAATTCTAACTTCTGTTTCTGATCTTCCTTGTTTTTGGGCTTAATGCTTACTTCTTTTTGGACTGTTCGTTTTTTACTTATCCAATTCTCTAGCGACCTCGTTTTTAGAGCCGTGGAATTGCCTGTACAAGGATTCAATTTCAATGCTCTTCCCTCCGGCCATGTGCCGTTCTCTCCATTTTTTTTTACCAGGGCGTGATGTACTCGAAAGATCACGTAAAATGCCCATCTCTCTACGTGCAGATATTTTTCTATAAGCTACATAGCGAGACATTAGTCGTTAATTCATGGGTAGAGAAAGAAAGGAATTTTTGTGTCTACGGTAAACCTGCCGCGGTGGCTGAGTGAGTGGGCGCTCGACTACTGAACCGGAGTTCCCGGCTTCGAACCTGACCGCGGCGGCTGCGATTCGATGGAGGCGAAACGCTAAGGCGCCAATGTGGTGTGCAATGAAGATAATAATATTTTGGATTTGGGGAAAAAATGGCACAGGATCTGTCTCATATATCGGTGGACCCCTGAACCGCGCAGTAAGTGAAGGGTTAAAGGAGAGAATGAAAGAAGGAAGTAGGAAAGAGGTGCGTAGTGGAGGGCTCTGGAATAATTAATGATATTAATAATAATTGGTTTTTGGGAAAAGGAAATGGCGCAGTATCTATCTCATATATCGTTGGACACCTGAACCGCGCCGTAAGGAAAGGAATAAAGGAGGGAGTGAAAGAAGAAAGGAAGAAGAGGTGCCGTAGTGGAGGGCTCCGGAATAATTTCGACCACCTGGGGATCTTAAAAAGGAGTATTTTTAATGCAACAGGCCTTGCTGTAATTTCGACATAGAGACCCTGGCATGCGATTAGCGTTCCAAACTATTGATTATATGTGCGGTTGCCACGATAATGTTGAGGTTATGAGGAGACCTTAGAACCGATATGATGATATCGCTTCCAGTTCAGCGTTATTTAGGTGTTAGTTTGGAGTATGAGTGAAGCGACGTAATACGTGCATTAAGTTGCATTTCTTGGTGTTAAGCTCCATTTTCCACAGTTTACACCAATTTGCAATGCTGTCAATGTCCGACTGTAAAATTTCTATATCAGCTTTGCTGCAAACTTCCCGATAAACAACGCACTCGCCAGCGTAAAGATGCACGGAGATGTCCCATAATTAGGAAGGTAATTACCAATTTGAGGAAAAGCAACGGCCCTAAAACAGAACCCTGAGGGACACCAGATGTTACATTAGTTAGGTTTGAATCGAAGCCGTCAAGTGTTACGCATTGACAGTATTGGCAACAAATAACGGCCAATTTATTTGCCAAGAATGAATTCGGTGGTATTAAAGCTCAACTGGTGTGTCAAAATGTCTCCTAGTGGTCTGTGATTTGTGGTCGCAGGCTCTGGTCCGCAAGGGTGACGGGCTTGAGACGCATGTATGAAAGTAAGAGGCATGCTTCTGTCATGACCGGTGTCACGTCTTCTTAGGTGCCTTAGAGAAATAGTATTTTGTATTTGTATTTATGAATATTTAACATCCCAAAGCAACTCAGGCTATGAGCAACGCTGTAGTGAAGGACCCCGGAGATTTGGACCACTTGGCGTTCTTTAATGCCCACTGAAATTGCACAGCACATGGGCGCCTTTGCGTTTTGCCTCCATCGACTTTCGACCTCCGCGGCCTGGATCGCACCCGCGTATTTCGGGTCAGTAGCCGAGGGCTATAACCACTGAGCCACTGCGGTGGCTCCTTATCGAAATGGAAAAACCTACTATTGAAAGAGGTCCAAATGAAAAAGAAATCGGTCGTTATATATTACGATTCTTGTTCACGTTATCTCTTCGCTACATTCACGATTGCTTGCACTGATGTGGCAGTGGGTGACTTATAGGCGAGAATAGCATATGCAAACGAAAGGCATTTGTGATGAAGCCGCTGGGAAACCTTCGTTTATTTTGACAACTCTCAAGCTGAAGCACGTGCTCCCTGCTCATATCCTCAAAAACTTATTCAGTACTCAAAAACGCGTTCATGTGTGCAAACAACATTACGCTCGTACTTTACTCGACACATATAATTTTGCGATCGTTTTGTTATTCGATATAATAAAGAAACTTGTGTGTTTCTGGTAGCACTTGAATGTTATTGCAGTCAAATGATGTGTTTATTCCTGGGTGCTGGCTGGTATCGGGACAATCCGCTTGCTGGAGACCACACGCAGGGCAGCGGTCTTGGGGGAGTTCCGACTGGGGCAGCAACGCAGACACAGTCAGAAGCGCAGTGGACTCCTGCCCTGGATCCAAGAGGACACTAAAAGAAATAGGATATATAAAGTAGAGCTGAAAAACGGGACAAGAGGAGCATTACATTAGCAGTGAAAGCTTCGTTGCCAAACAATCCTGCCAAGCTCTTGTACTTTGCTCCTGTACACTCAGTCAGCGCAATCCGACGTTCACTAGAACCTGGTAGTGATAGTGTTTAGGATGACAAGATTAACAAACATAGTCGCGCTGAGGTACCGGTAACCACAGTAATGACGAAAAGAGAAAATTATGAAATTTTCGCGACATACACCACCGTGAAAATCGTCAGAAAATAATGATGTAAATGACAGCACTACAAAAATGCTGTAGCAGTCTTCTAAGTCAGCGCCAATTCACAAGGCGCTCAAGCGGTGCATCCACACGTGTAGTGAGCATTAAAGTTTTAAGATGACGAAACTAATCTTATGGCCCGTCAAAACAGAGTTTTGGCTCACAGCCATTTTTCAAGGAGTTGAACCTAAAAAAGCGGCTGCCTGAATGTTTCTGACCAAGTCGAAGAACATCCGCTTCGTTCGTAGAACGTGTAGCATTTGTTGACAATTGACTTGGAAATGTTACTGACGCTTCTTCCGGACCAAGGAATGGCGTCATCGTGCAGCTTCAGCGACACCCTTGAGAGGTACTTTGCCATTGGCGGCTACCAAAAGGTACGACTGAAACTCCTGACCACGTGTTCGGCACACGTGTAGTGCTGGTACGCTCGATATCGCCTGAAAACTGCACAGCGGGAGGCGGGGAATCCAACACCATTAGTGGGTACCGCTGTCCTCCCACCGCGGCGCAGCTTAACAGGTTGTTCGGGAAGGGACACGTCCTGAGCTCCTTCTTGGGAGCAGCTGTCGAGATACCGCTGCTATAGCGTGGTTTTCCTTATTGTTGAACACATTCCACTGTCCTCGGAGACAGTGTAGCCGTGTATTTAGCAGCGAAATATGGGAAGCTTACCCCATCCTTAGCGAAAAAAGTCAGCGCTAAATTTTATTTCGAGCGCAAAGTATTAATTTCATATTAATTTCGCGTTTTTTGTCTGTATGCTTAAACTTCAATACGAATGATTTCTAAGGATGCTAGGAGTAATATTTGGAACATTCTTACAAATGCATCAAAACGCATTTCATGTCCTCTTAGTATATTTAATATACATTAAATATGTAATAAAAACGTCCGAATAGTACAATAAATGTATACTAAAAATATACATCTCATATATTACATTACATTAAATCTACACTAAAATATAGAATGAAATGTATTCACTTCGGCTCGGCTTGAAAAAGATGCACAAGTCATTCACCGGATAATACTGATGAATGTTTACAACAGCATAATGACTGAACTGGCTATAATCATTAGAAGACAGACAAATTCATAGAAAACGCGTTGTCATCAAGAAGTCCATGACAATTGAAGGTCACGTGACGGAACCGGAACGGGAGAATGACGCCACACAGGAAATGCCGACAGAAAGTGATGTCACCGAACAGGAACTGTTCCGACAGGCGAGATACGTGGCTTAGCTTATATATACCTACCGAGAGGAGACACATTATCCTGCCCGGTGAGGCGCTTTTTGCGCAAAGATTGTGGCCCCCAAATTGTCGCACAAGTGTCGGAGTGGTCGCTTTCAAATCTGCGGTCTATCTAGAACCCAATTGCTAGTCGTAACTTGCGTCAGGCATCGGTCAGAAGTCGAACTGGCGACCAACAAATATATGGACGTCTATGGGAGCCGGTCGGCCATGCCAGTCGGGTCCTTTTCGCTGGCATGTTCTGGCCCGGAGGTGCGCTTGGCGCCCTTGTAGTTATAAAGCTATCACGCTGTCCACACATAATTTAAATAAGTGGTGATTGACTTCCTGCTAGAAGTTACCATAAACGAATGGACGACAGAAAAGGGAGACCTTTTACGGTTCCCTGAAATGTGATTTCGAGCACTAGGTTGTTCCACGGCAGCTTAAAGTATGGTGCAGATATGCTGACGTGGACTACCCAATTATTAAAATTGAAGTACAGTTTGGACGAATTAATTTCGTATTTACGAATACGCACTTTAAATACACTGGCAACATGCAAATGGGATATCCAGAAACGCTATTTCCAGCAGCAGGTTGTTCAACGGCAGCTTGCAGTGTGCTGCAAATATGTTTACTCGGAAAGCTAATTCAATATAATGGAAGTATACTTTGGACGAATTGATTCGTATTTACGAAAGCACACTTTAAATACATTGCCAACATGTTATTTCCCGAAACATGATTTCGAGCACTAACTGTTCAACGGCTGCTTGAAGTGTGCTGCGAAGTAAACTTTGGATGAATTAATTTCGTATTTATGAAAGTACACTTTAAATACATTGCCAAAATGTCATTTCCCGAAACGCGATTTCTAGCACTAACTGTTTAACGGCAGCTAGAAGTGTGCTGCAAATATGTTGACGCGGACAGGTCATTAGTTAGAATTGAAGTATACATTGGACGAATTAATGTCGTATGTGCAAAAGTGCACTTTTAAAATATTGACAACATGCAAAGGCCATTATTCAGAATTCGATTTCGAGCACTGGATGGTTCTACGGCAGCTGAAAGTGCGCATCAAGCATGTTTAAAAGGGCTGTCCATTTCTTGAAGTTAAAGTATAATTCAGACGAATTAATTTCACATTTACGAAAGTACACTTTTAATACATTGTCGAGATACTAAAACCGCATACACATTTTTTAACATATTGGAAACTTGCTCGAAGCATGCTTTAAGTGACGTACGTATTTCCGGCACAGTTTAAGAATATATTTCGAATTCCAAGGATAAAATTTCAGGAACCTATTTCCGGCATATATTTAATGCATTAATGAATAAAGAAATTGTTGAACACGCATTATAAACATCCCGACGTATATTCTAAACGTATTAGTTTTCTTTAAGGGCAGCGCTGATGCGCAGCCATCATGAGTCTTGGAATTTGTTTTTAGCGCATAAAGACAAAACAGGAAGAAAAAAACTTCATAGAACAGAGCGCTCACAATTTATGCATTGAATAATCGATGTGATTTGTCAATAAAAACCTTGCTTATTAGTTAGCAATATGTCATTTCAAATTCGTTGATTCCAGTGCAGTTTCCAGTAATACATCAGCTAGCCTGCAAAAACGTTCTCGCACATCATGAAACTAAATGCTCGAAACAATGACCCAGGAAGTCTTGCGAAGCTACCTCTATAGTGCCTAGAATATCCTATATTCTAGTTACTATACTACCTCATTTGCCGGGGCGGCTTTTTTTTTTGAACCAGGGCCGTGGACTTGTATCGTGAACCTCCAGATCGCAAGAGTACCCACCCCTTTTTTAACTGTTAGAATGATTTCGTCGTCGGCTTTCTGCTCAGGTTTGCGGGGATGAAATGATTGGAAAAAGCGTCTTTCGCCAACCTCCCGCATCTACGGACTGTTGGTATCCAGTGCCCAAATAAATAAGCCTTCTGCACTGCAGCCACATTTTGTGCCTTTTTGTTGCGCAGCAGAAGGTGCTTCCAGACTTCCCCAAGTCATATATATATATATATATATATATATATATATATATATATATATATATATATATATATATATATATATATATATATATATATATATATATATATATATATATATATATATATATATATATATATATATATATATATATATATATATATATACCGCTTAAGGGCTCAGGCTGAAATGACTTATCACGGTAATACTAGTAAAAAAACGGTTATTTCCTGTGATTACATTTATCACTCAGCTGTCGAAGTCAGTTTTATAAGCACTACATTTAAAATGACAACTATGAAATCAATTATGCCGAGCTTTGCTGGACATGGGCAACTATATTCGCCTATTGTGCACCGGAGCATGACACCGTGTAACTAACTCTATGGGGAAATTCTACGTAAACATGGTGACTATTGCGGCGGACGCTTCATTTCTTCTACACCATCTTTAACACATACTACCTGCTCTCCTATCAGGTGCCTTAAATGGCAACTGAAAACATGATTTTCGTCGCATTTAGTATTCAGCTCGCGCGGCGGCCGGCACGTGCCACCGGGCGCTCTGAATGCATTTGTGCAAAATACTTTGGTTCGCCTTATATGACTTCTGAGACTTAGGCTGAAAGGATAATATTTGTCAAAATAAAACTATATCTTTTTACACTTTCATTTCTATGATCAGTGAACAGATTCTCAGTGTATCATCAGCGAAGTTATCTTGCGCAGATAAGGCAGTATTTCAACAAAAACATACACACGAAAGGCCTGCTCGTGTACTATACAACTTCAGACGATCTTAGCTTTAGATTTCCAGGGTAGCACTGATTTTCTTTGCTAAATTACTCGCACTGTTTATATTTAGCGCTATTCACACATTACATTAAAAAATGTAGTATCTTCGAATATGTTTACCCAACGGGGACAGTAAGGCGTCCTTTGGATCACGGGCCTCCGTGAGATCTTCTTAGGAAAAGTTTGGGATCTGAAAATAGGAGACTCCATATATAGCGTTTACCTTGCAGTTACCTAACGCGGCAATTTGGGCGCATTGGCATGAAATGACATGGTAGATAAAGCACGCTATCAGACGGAGGCGGTTATCTTGCTGGCTACGCTGGTGTAATATCAAGCCTGGACTTGCCGATATATTCTTCTCTCCGATTAATAAAAAATTTTGGCAAGGTAGCGCTCGTGTGTCGGCTGTTTTTTTCCACCTTCATTGTCAGGTTGTGCACTTCAACTCTGATGTCTTGCTGTTAGAGAGAAGTGGCACTGAATGTTTTCGTTTTACTACAAAGTCGATATCTCAAGATGTAGTCCTAAAGAAAGAAGTAAAACGATAAAAACTGCCACTTGCATAATAAGTGCGGTTAATAAAACTAAAGGTACTGGGGACTACAGTATCCAGAGATTCATATAGGCCGGCTATTCTAGGTTTGTCTTCATATAAAGCATCACGCGGTTACAAAGGCTTACTGATACCGGACGCCTTAATGTGTTAACAGCATAGGGAAAACGCCTGATGATAAAAAGGCTGAACACAGGGGCGTGTGAGGTAGCTTCATATCTGCTGCCAGTAGAACGTTAACTACGCATGACCAAAAGCACAAAAACAAAGCCGCAGCCATGTGTTGACAGCAAACCTGGAGTTGTATAGCATTCAAGAGTTCTAGGCATGACTGCACGGGATGATGGTAGTTTTTTCTGCTTTCGCTTTCTTTATTTTGCACCCCTTATGTTGATATGTGTCACATGAACAGCCAATGCGCTTCTAGCACCAAATCGTAGGCACACAAGCTTCTTAACGCACTGGCTTCTGTCTTGTACTCGAGGAGCACCAAACACACGCACGATAGGGGCGAAGTAATCGGAGCTGACCTTTGTTGAGCCATATGTCACCGAAATGCGTTCAAAACTGTAATTAAACTGGAGGGCAGCCTGTGTAATGCTTTATAGTTTTGAAAATTTTCTGTCGAAGGCTAGTTTGATGCTTTCCTATTAATACAATTACTCTTTTTCGCCTGTTACAACGGTCACGGCTTCACAAAAGTAAAAGTGGCTGCGGGTGATGAAACGCGGATAATTCATTTAAATAGAATTGGAGTTAGGTTTCTGGCTCTTCAAATTAGGCGCTTGTTCGTATTTGGGGAGAGAATAACAGATGATCCATAACAGCGCGACAGACGGGACAAAGAAGAGGAGACACAACACACAGCGCTGTGTGTTGTGTCTGTTGCGTCTGTCGCGCTGTTACGGATCATCGTCAGCACCAACTCGCCCAACAACTGGTATTGTCGAATAACAGATGTATCCCTTCTTAAGGTCTCTAAAGTGCAGAAACATACGCTAATTAGGCATGCAAATAACAATCCCCTGATTTAATAAGGTTCGTTTCGAAAACCTTGCGATCTCGTGCAGCATGCAGGAGGGCACAAGTAAGCCAGAGAGCCTCAGCTTTAGAAAGTGCTCAAGGGCGGTGTTTCAAGAGAATGCAAGATAACAATCAATAATAAGAAAAGAGTTTAGTAACCATGGCCGCCATTATGTCTCGCTCGATCTTCTAATGTGTGTGACGTTGCGGAAGTTTTAAGGCTAAAGCCTTTCTGGGCTCATGAATGGCGTCGACTGAAGTTGTACGCGAAAGATGTAGACGGAAGTTGTAGATGGAAGTTGTCCGCGCTAAATGTCAACCATAAGTTTATGGGAAAAAGAATGCAAACGTCAATTAAGCAACAGCTCTTTAGCAATATATAAGTATAGAATAAAAATAAAAATAAACCAATATTGAGAAGAATAAACGAAATAAAATTAAAGATGAAAAATAAAAATTAAAACGGCAAAAAATTGGAGGACGCTTATACTTCGTCTTTAAGGGTGAAACGCGACAGCGTGTTGCAGCGTTGCCAAGGAGTCTACCGACCGTCATCACCCGTTCGGCATGACACGCAGCCCGTAGGACAATTTAAGGAAGGGAAATGACGCCTTTCTCACATATCGTGGTGGACACGCGAACCGCGGCGTAAGGTAGTGGTGGTAGTGGTTTTATTAAAAATAATAGTAAAAAGGAAGGAAAAGATTTTTGCTACCCCGGCATCTGCCATCGATACTGAAGCACCTGAGCTGGGGCAGCAGAAATAAAGGACAGCAGGCAGAATGAAGAAATGAAATGAAAGAGGTGAGGGGACAGGAAGAGAGGATAGGGGGATCATACATAACTTCACCAGCGAAAGAACGGGAACACCAGGAGGAGAAGTACACAGGACAACGCTGTATGATACACACCAACTAGCCCACATGGTTACCTTGTTACAGGATAGGGGGAGAAGTAATATGTACAAACTATTTACACAATAAGAAATGTGTTCAGGTTGTGCGCGTGATTAGTTTATTTCAGAGGAATTAAATCACACACGCGCACAGCACTGTGTTGGTTACAACTGGAGTGGGGCGTCGTCAGGGAATTGAATACTTCCGACGCGCGGTGCGGAAGGCTAGAGCTGCTACTACTACGACGCCGAGGGCTTTTTGACCAAACGAGCTGTATACGTTGTCGCGTAAAAAGCAATATAAACAGAAAATGACCGGAAAAAATGAAAAATGGACGGTGAAAGAGGACAGAGAAAGGCTCTCGCATTTCCGCTCATAAGCAGACAACTGCAATCCTGTAATGTTTTTATACTGGGAGGGAGGGTAGGAGGAGAGAATATCCTTGTGTGCCGGTTCTCGCAAAATTTCTCGCCATTTTTATCAGGCGACTGCCACACCTTTACGCTATGAGTGCTCCTTGGTCTAGTGAAAAATAACTATACGCATAAAATAATCAAAGGCGGTGCTTACGCTGTGGATGCAATCAGGGCCGAAAGAACACACAGACAGAGTAATCTTGATTTCATCTCTAGAGCTGACGAGCCGTTCCGCCGTGCAGAGTTGAATAAGTAGCTGAAATTTCCGCTCTCTATAAATAAAGCTCCCAGATTTACATCTTTTGAAGTTCTGTGTTCTCGATACCATGCTGTTTCTCATTATTTCCTCACTCAAAACGATTGAAAATTGATAATGAGTTTCCATTTTATGCAGTAACTCAACAAAAAGAAACGTTAAATATTTCGAATGTTAAACAAATGCCTTATTATTCTGTAGTTTGATACTGACATATTACAGATAAAGATATATTTTCTGTTGCAATCCATTTGAGCTGTGCTTCGGAACTGTTTCCTTATCTTTTTTTTCTATTCGAGTCACAAATAAGTTCTTTGCAGAAACTGGTCGTGTTGCTAGGCGATAAAAATAAGTTACGAGAAATATTTGAGAAACATTCACATATCGCGTATAAATTATCAGACCCTAGCCGCAGCAAGGGCTCTCCATCACAAATGGGAACTTCAGGACCTCCTGTGAGACAGTGGAATGTAGTACGCATTCCTTTGCTTGTGTATTATTTCAACTTTCATGGTTTCCTCGAAATAAATTGTGTCACAAAATTCGGCGCATCTTCGAAAAAACGGCGCTGAGCGTTACCAATCGCGCCCGCGCGCGGTGAAATAAAACAAAAAAAAACAGCGGGGAAGGACCCCCGGTGAGTGCGTAAACCTTGCGGGGGCTTTCCACTCAGCTCGCCGGCGGGGAGCCAAAGTAAATATAGCCACGCGCGGCGTTGATTTTTCCAGAATGTATGAGTAGTTTCTACTCATCGTCGACAGAGCGGGCGTGACCTTGACCGCTCTAAAGTGATACCTTCTCCCCTTCGCTGGCGTGCCGGCGTTGTCGCATGCGAGAAGGAACCAGAAATTTCTGGAAGGTGGTTTCCGCGCTCTACCAATGGGGTTGCACGCCCGGCGCGAGAAGGAGAAGGAGTTTGTGCAGTTGATACAGCGTGTATGTACGCGCCTGCCTTGGGGCGAAGAACAAACAGATTGGTCTGCGCCTATAAATGAGGGGCTTCAACCGTTGTGTTAGTCCGAGCCGCCGTTTAAGCTTCCGAGAAGCGCGAGCGCTCGACTCCCGGGAGAAAACCACCGCCCAGCCACGGATCAGCGAGGCAACGTGCGCCAGTCTGCGGATCGGCCCCGTCGTCGGACTGTCGCAGTGCCCGATGAACAAATTGTGTTTTGTTTGTTTGTCTCTCTGTGTGCTAGTGCACTTTATGTGCAAAGGTTTTGTTGAATTGTGTCTCTCTCTATTGTTACTTTGCACGAGTTGCATTGTATTTGTAAATCACTTCGTATCTGCTCGTACGAGTGATTGTGAAATACTCTGTATCGTCTCTTTGCTGTATAAACTTTGTTTTGTTTTGTGAACCTTTGGCTCCGACCCATTCTCTGCCTTGCGACCTGCGAAAGCTGGGCACAGAACGACCAACCCCCTTGCCACGCTGAGTCGAGGGCATCTCCTTTGTGACTGAGACCGCTACCCCCACACGCTCTAAGGGTGTCTGGAAGCGCACGCAAATGTGCGCGAAGTGGTCACATATTCTGGCTTCCGGGATTGAATGCGCCTCCAATGGTCAGAATATGTCCCCACTAAGCGCACTTTTGCGTGCGCTTCCAGACACCCTTAGAGCGTGTGGGGGTAGGGGTCTCGGTTACAAAGGAGAAGCCCTCGACTCAGCGCGGCAAGCTCAGCCAGCGACCAGCTACCAATTGACAAGGGGGTTGGTAGTTTGGTGCCCAGCTTTCGCCGCTCGTAAGGCAGAGGATGGGTCGGAGCCAAAGGTTCACAAAACAAAACAAAGTTTCTAGAGCAAAGAGACGATACAGAGTATTTCACAATCACTCGTGTCAGCTTCCGAGCACCATAACTAAGTGGCATTGAAGTTGTTTCTTGACGGCCGCCCAAAATAGGTCATGGCAAAAAAAACACAAAATAAGACGTGTAATCTATTTCTTCCAATAAGCTGTGCCAGTATTCATTATAAAAACTTACGTCCTCGGTCTCCCCCCACGTGAAGACTGAGATCTGAAAAACAAGAAGCTTTCCAGCAGTTTATCATCCGTACAGAAAAATCTGTGTTTAATCCATGTTAAACCTACCCCACCAGTAATCAGCACCACTCACTTCTTATGGAGGAAAAACGCTAAGGCGCCCGTGTGCTGTGCGATGTCAGTGCACGTGAAAGATCCCCAGGTGGTCGAAATTATTCCGGAGCCCTCCACTACGGCACCTCTTCTTCCTTTCTTCTTTCACTCCCTCCTTTATCCCTTCCCTTACGGCGCGGTTCAGGTGTCCAACGATATATTAGACAGATACTGCGCCATTTACTTTCCCCCCAAAACCAATTATTATTAATTATTATCACGGGCGCCTTAGCGTTTTTTCTCCATAAAAACGCAGCCGCCGCGGTCGGGTTCGAACCCGGGAACTCCAGATCAGTAGTCGAACGCCCTAACCACTGAGCCACCGCGGCGGGTTCCTCAAAATCGAACTTTCGATTTTCAGTTTTCTCTTTCCTCTTTCTCTCCCTTCTTTATACCTTCCTTTACGGAGCGGTTCTGGTGTGCACCGAGATATGTGAGACGGTTACTGTGCCATTTCATTTCCTCAAAAGCCAAACAAAACAAGTGAGCCAACGGCGTTCATAGTGTTCCTTGGCGTTGATAACTTTGCAAAGACTGTTCATTTTCAGGAAAGCAAAGGCGCACAACCGGCTTCGTGGGCCACTGGAGACCTCAATCCCGCTTTCGCTTGTTATATCCTGGATTAGCTGGGATAATCCACATTAATTTGTTTTATTCATATAGCGATCCACTCACCCTCTCAGCTGAGCCATTCAAGCCTCATAACTAAACATTGCGAGAGTGTTGTCTCTGAAATGCGAGGGCAGGGAGCTGCTAAAATTATAAGCAAAAACGTCGGCGGGAAGCGTTTCCAGCGGGAATTGCCAATGTTCAATGCGCTGAATATTTGTAGCCAATATATCTAGGCTCCGCGCCGCGGTCGACAGGCGTTTCGAAAGCATTTGGAGAAGTCTGGCTGCCGCAAAACTCACACGATGGTAAGGGAGATTGCACAAAGCGCTAATTATGGCTTTGTGCAAAACATGGACGCATGCTGACGTGTGCAGACTCCTCCAAGCTCGTCACGCTCCAAGGCCCGAACGATGCGGCTCAAGTGTACACCAAGCGTGATATACCTACTTCACAATTCTTTTCCCCAAAACGACCTTATTGATAGTTATAGTTAGCGAATCAATTAAACATGAAAATTACATTTACATGTCACAGTAGCCACGGACGTCGACATAGCACCTGGAGATCCCAACTGAGAGAAATAAAATTTAAAAATAAAAATAAAGAAATAAAACGCATACTGGCGTGGATTAAAAAACCCGCTCTCTAGAAAGTTCCATGACGCCACATCCGCTGCCGTCACTGCATGTCTATGCATAGAAACAACGCATTGCTTTCGCATTTCTCTAAAGCGGCTCGCCGCAATGGTCTCAAAGTTTTTTGTTAATTATTTACCGCTTTACCGATTGACAGCCACCAATAAAATAATTTGGAGTGAGCCATGTCGAGATTTCGTAAGCGCTCAAAAGGCGAATGTACGCAGATCAGTCGAATATTCAATTGCGCTTACTTCAAATTAATTTTATACAAGCGAGGAAGTAGTGCTTACGCTTTCAACGGTGCTCTGAGGATGTTTACAAGATGTCTCCAAAGGCTACCGAAGGACTGCAAGCATCCATAACTATTTTTAACAGAAAATTCAGTTCTTGTTCTGGTAAGCAGCACTTTAGTAAAAGATTCATGTTTAACACCAGCTCTCTGCCATTTGCTCCTGAAAACGAATTCACGTCTCTTATATCGTTGTCCAACGATATAAGAGACAGATACTGCGCCATTTCCTTTCCCCAAAAAACCAATTATTATTATTATTACTTCATAAATATTCAGGGTGGCAGTTTGGTGACGTAAAGTGCGATGAGGCGAATGTCTTTAACGCGGTGTTGCTGCTTGCGTCGCTGATACGTGGTTAAGATGTTAAGTACACAATTGTTTTTGAATCTTAAGTGCTGGAGACGCTGGAGGGCGTTTGGGAGGCATCCGTTTGATTCGACGCTTTTTTGCAAACACTCTCCAGTGTCCTAGACAAGGAGAACTACATATGGGTTGGCAGGAAGTAGTGTAGTCGGCAGCACGCTCGGCTGTGGAAACAGAAGGATATTGGTTTGAATCCCATGGCACACAAAGATTTTTTTGCTCCTCGCGTTGAAGAGCGTAATGAACGGACGGACGGACGCGATCGGGAGCCATTAAAGTCTTTCGCCCTAAAAAAGAGGCACTCACCCGCTTACCTATTCCTGACTTGGAAATATAAGGAGCATCTGCCTCATGAAGAAAGTATTAGCGTACTCAGCCAAAATATGAAGCTTTGATAATAATGTTTATATGTTCCTTTTATACGACGACAAAGAAAAAGCTGACATATCTCTCGTGGGTCTGTCGAGTGCTCTATAAAATAACGCACATATTGATGTCCCCCTAGAGGAGCCTTTCCTTGTGATGTGAATGGCAACATCGAGAGCATTAATTCTGTTTGGGAGTATGCAGAAAATTATGTGCTTAGAATTCACTGCAATTGTGTTCTGTATTTCTGCTTTTCGTTGTTTGAAATCAACGTCGTACCATACCTAGCAAGACTATTTAAAAGGCGGTAAGCAATAGACTTACATTTGCTGCTTGCTTTTCACATGTAGTTGATGATGGCACACTCAGACCTAGATTGAAGACTCGCACTGAAAAAGAACGGCTCACCCTCACAGCGTTAAGTTTACTGGTAAGCTGTCTTAATGTTAAACACGGTTTAAATCTCTGCGACTTGCACGAAAGCAGGCCAAACGTGACAAAAATGAAGAGATATTTCGCAATGTCATTTACAAGAAAACAAAATGGAGCCGCAGAAAATGTAAAATAACGACATGAATGCACAGAATAAATAAACAAGATAGCAGTAAAACATTATAAGGACAAAACCAAATCCCTCCCAAGATCGGGGGATTTTTAGCCTATTTTGCCCTAGCACATAAAGATTCCTAAGAGAGCTGCGTCTAATTATACGATGCTCACTTTAGACTCGCGGCAGCGTTAGTCCTACTGAACTCTAAGTACATATATTTTTTCAAGTAGCTGATTTCGTTTCAGTTCTCTGGGTTGACAAGTTCTACACAGACGACAAAAAACTTTGACGAGTTGAAAACTTCTTAGAACGACATCGATTGTAAAATGCATACAGAACAGTCGTTTTCTTAACTAGATGCCTGTGTTGTGGCAAAAATGTTCTGGTAAAAGTGAACGCCTTACAATTAATGTTAGTACGTTGTGAAAAGGCTTGTCCTGCAGTGATATCGCTATAGCAAAAAAAAATTGTGAAAACATAGAAGCCAACAGAGACGACCTATGGATTTGAGCAGTGCAGTGAGGGAACACTGTTATCATCAGCGGCCGCTGAGTGGAACCCAGAGTTCGCTGGTTGAAAATTCCCAGTACCACTGAAACACCCAAAGAACTGCTCATAAAGCTGCTGGTCATATTCGGAAATTCAAGTCACCCGATTTTATAAGCACGATGGCTAATACTCAGCTGTTCGCAGAACATCACGCCATCGTCGTTTATAGTTGCATCATCTATCACGTGCAAGCTCATATAGATTCAGGTCGATGTTTTAGGAACATGACGGAATCTTCTGTATTTCTGCAAGGCGCCCGTGTGCGGTGCGATGTCAGTGCACGTTAAAGATCCCCAGGTGGTCGAAATTATCCCGGAGCCCTCCACTACGGCACCTCTTTCTTCCTTTCATCTTTCACTCCCTCCTTTATCCCTTCCTTGACGGCGCGGTTCAGGTGTCCAACGATATATGAGACAGATACTGCGCCATTTTCTTTCCCCCCAAAACCAATTATTATTATTATTATTATTATTATTATTATTATTATTATTATTATTATTATTATTATTATTATTATCACTGTATTTCTTGGGAACAATTCACGAAGCGTCTTGTAACATCTAGCTCGCCACAATAAAAATGAGGCCGCGTTACAATATCGCCACGAAAACACAATGAAAAACAATAACCAAAAACAAAGAATATCGGTTGAGCTACGGGAGGTCACGGATAGTTATGAAATGACAAAAGATAGCGCTTACTCCGAGCCTGCAATCACAACTAAAAGAACGCACAGGCACAGGAATGTCGACTTCATTTCAAGAAATTCCGAGTCGTACTCCAATGCAAAGTTCCTATACTAAGCCGAAAATAATTGGTTTTGTCACAACGGCCTTGGCACTTGCACTAATTAAATCAACACAAACAAAGAATAATGGTTGGCCCACTGGAGGTCACCGATACTTATGAAATGACAAAAGATAGCGCTTACTCCGAGGCTACAATCACGGCCAAAAGAACGAACAGGCACAGGAATGTCGACTTCATTTCAAGAACTTGCCAGTCGTACTCCAATTCAAAGTTGCTATATTGAGCCGAACATAATTGCTCCTGTCACAACGGCCTTTGCATTTGCACTAATAAAATACGAATTTCTAACTTTTGCTGCGCACTCTATCGCTTTTCTGGCTTTGTAAAGGGATAATTTTTGCCGATGAATTTCTAATTGCCGTGAAGGCACTATGAAAAATCAAAGAAGAAATGTTTTCAGATATGGAAGCTAAGCATATGCATAACTGTATGTATGTATACGTAATGTGCGTATATTAAATGTATAATCGCAGGTTTCGAAAACAGAAGACCAGGGGCAGAATTCCGAGTTTGTGTCATAATAAAAAGCGTGATAATCTGCCGCAGCGACTACCCTTGATTGGTCACAAAACCGGAAGCGGATGTCGGTTCGGTTGCGACTGTGAGCGGCGGCAGGATATCACTGCGTTGCGGTTGCCGCAGCGAAACGTCCAGTGGCACTTTTGCACTTTGCAAAGAAAAAAGAACGCGACCAATGCGACAGAAGAAACATTCAGCCACAAGTTTGGTTGCGCATCGGATTCCAGGAGTAATATCAAAGCTGCCTTATTTACACCATTGACTTCAGCAAATACAAACAACATAATTCAGGCACTGTTTTCCGCACCGTAAAGGCCGGAGATGTACTTAAAGAAGAAAATATTGTAGGCAACCACGCTTGGCTTTTCAGCGGAGGAAGGTAGCCTCTACAGCCGTCGATCGCCGATGGTAAAGAAAAGGCAGCTAGCTTGCTCGCACAACACGGCGTTTTACATTTATCTCGAGAAAAAGGGAACGGGGAGGAAAATTTGTAGCAGGCACTCACTCACTGCACAATGCGCCCTTCGTGCCTGGCTGAACCAAGACGCCGTGACGACTTGCCGTCTGCAACATCACTGAATGTAAATTGGTGCTGTGATCGGACGGTTATGCATAAGGTAATTTAGATTTTTTCATTAATTTTATACAGGCACTGCAAATAAATAAAAGGGATGTGATAAAAAAAATCTTACTGTGTTTGTCTAGATATATGCGTTGAGAGACTTCGCAGAAGAAGTTGTCACAGGTTCGACATGGTACAAAGCGCACGCATGCCATCGACTCCTCAAAACAAGCTTACTCCCGAGCTCAATGCATAGCCACACCCCGCGGTTATCTTGAACCGTAAAGGGACACAAAAAAATCACCCCTGGCATGTCAAACGCTTCGGTGTAGCAGTGCGTCGCTGGCGACTCACCATCCATGCACGTGAGCGGTTTCACGCTGGCAGACATTACACACACTCGATATAGATGCAGGACGCTTAAATAGCTAATATAGAGCTCTAGATTAGGAAATTCACGTTTGCGCGCAGTAAACTCAAGTATTTTGCGCGTCATTCTGCTATGTGTTACATCATCCAACATACACAGACGGCAAAACTCGGTGACGCCATCAAGTCTGTATGAAGAGAATAATTTCTGCAACAAACTGGTGCTCGTTAGGCCTAAAAGCTACCGAATCGTCCAAATAAATAAAAAACAGGCCGAATTTCTCGTCCATTCAATTTGTGATAGGCAAGACAAGACGAAGCGAAAGTCTCGTACGCAGTTTATAGCCAGTTCACGGGCCGAAAAACGATGTAACATCGACGAGTTCACTTCCAAGCTAGAGGTTCCTTCAGAGCGCGCCGCCATGTTGGCTGTCGAGCATCTGCTGCGTACGCTATGTGTCTGACGTCACCGTCCGGTTTCTTCGACCTTTTTAACTGCATCCGAACCACCACTTCCGCTTCCGGCGTTTCGACCGATCAGCTGTGCCGGTTGCGGCAGATTATAACGCTTTTTATTATGACACAAACACGGAACACGGACCCAGCGATCTTTGCGAGCTAATGAATAAATCGCGTCTTTTATTTCTTTTTATATCTTCTAACTCCTGTGAGTTATCTCCTAGGGCACACAGGAAGGACTAGGCTCTGGCTGTAAGTCCTCAGAATCCTAACCTATGAGGATGGTTGGTTTAGGTTTGGTTTAAAGGGTTTAGCGTCCCAAAGCGACTCAGGCTATGAGAGACGCCGTAGTGAAGGGCTCCGGAAATTTCGACCACCTGGGGTTCTTAACGTGCACTGACATCGCAGAGTTCACGGGCCTCTAGAATTTCGCCTCCATCTAAATTCGACCGCCGCGGCCGAGATCGAACCCGCGTCTTTCGGGCCAGCAGCCGAGTGCCATAACCACTGAGTCACCGCGGCGGCCGCGCTTCAAGTTTAATGCGATATTGCAATTTTATAGTGTGGTATTCTTTAAAAAGTAACATTTCCACATTAGCTCCACTTTACTTTCCTATAGTGTGATCGACAACCCATAACGTCGTGAAGTTGTTGTGATCGCCTCGAGCAAGAGCCTAAGTTCTCACTTGTTCAAGATGTGGATCGTAAACACCGAGAACTTCCATACTGTGGGCAGTCATGCATTTGTCGCTAAAGCCAATTAATAGCCCGGAGTTCGAAGAAGCTGTCTATTTTCTACAACTGGAATTATGGTTAGACGAAAACGCATTTTCTCAATCAGTTAGAGTAGTTGCCTAGAAATGCGATTAGCAGTGAGAAGCCTTTAGGGGGCAGATCTTG
This sequence comes from Amblyomma americanum, assembly GCF_052857255.1. Taxonomy (NCBI): domain Eukaryota; kingdom Metazoa; phylum Arthropoda; class Arachnida; order Ixodida; family Ixodidae; genus Amblyomma; species Amblyomma americanum. Next base: position 38,513,507 of record NC_135507.1, on the reverse strand, counting down.
TTTTCGTTAGCTGATGTTTTCTTGTTTTCGTTAGCCTGAATGCCGTTAAGCAAAGGAATGTTTCTTACACAACCACCCTGAATTCATTGTTTTTGCCACAATATAAAATTACCAAAAAAGAATTACTTTCTGAGAGCTCACTTTATTGACCTATTTTGACGTCGTTACTATGTGCGTAAGTGCCGCATCTATCCGCGGACTGGCGACCATATGCATGCATGCGGTTTTCTTCTTCCAGGGCTCCTTTTCCCGCACACACAGTCAATGCGCCCACAACGATCTCCTAAATTGCTTTTGTGGTGGCACTAATTGGAAAAAAGAAAAGAGTTATAACACACCAAACGGTAAGGACAAAAAAGTATGTTTCAGTTTTCTCCGAAATGTCGGTTGTATAAATCTATAGTTTTCCTTTCAAAGATCAGCAATGTGTTGCGGTTGTCACGCAATAACAGCCGTATTGTACGATCAAACAAAGAATTGAGCGCCATTCGAAAAATTCAATTCAAAACCTACTGTTCATGCGCTGAGAGCACAAGGTAACAGTGAATATCTGATTCATTTACTCAAATTAGCTGAAGAGCTACAATTTCATGATCAAGGAGTACTTCCAAGCAGCACAGATAATTGGCCCAATATTGGAATTGTATTCGCAAAATCTGGCCCAACGAAGGACCAGGATGGATCCATCCTTTTGCAATATTGGGCCGATTACCTGTGCAGCTTGGTAATAGTGATCCATAAAATGGACACCAGAAAGAAAAGTGACAATAATACTTGAAATTATTGAAAACGGTGGAAACAAACACTGAACTAACGCTCAGAGTATCGATCTCTATGTCGAGGTCGGCGAGAGCACTCTTTTTTGCATCGCTGGAAAGCAAATAGAATGACAAACCGCGTATAGGACTAACTTAAATCAAGCAGAAATTGTACCTGTTTTGCTGCACGTCTACATCATGAGAGTGAGAGGGTTGTATGTAATCATAAAATTGTTATGGCAGAACCCCAATAGCGTGTCTTAATTGCACAGCATCTACAAAGCTGAGGCCACGATTGTGTCATTGGCTACCTGTGCACGGAACGCCGAAATATATTGTATTTTCACAACCCTATTTTGTCACGAAGTGGTGACTGCAGTCCTTAAAGCAGAGAGGCTGCGAAAATGGTGTCTAAACAAAACTCTTTATTCGGCCTGACTTGCGCCCACAATGGACTGAATCACTCGGCGGCGGCGTAGCAACAAGCGTGCTCGGCAGTCGTAGATCAATTCCCGCCGCTGTCGGCTGTGCTCAAGTTAAAGCTGATAGCGAACTTTCGTGATGAAGCGGGCAAAGTTACTAGAACATTGTGGAACAACGCAGAATCAGCTTTGCCTGGATGTGATCAATCGAGATAAATCTGGTCGCGTCTCGAATCGCAAACAAAGCGATAAAGCGGCGTTCGGCAGCTTTGAAGAATGAACAAGCACTGAAAAGATTCGCGGCGATATATTAAGGTTAATCAAAGGTGCAGCTTCCAAGGCGCTTACAAGTTTTGGAGAATAAGTTGTGGTTCATATCTTCCAGTACGGCTGGCAGCTGAAATTGGCAGAGTGGATTAGAATTATGACTTGTTTTATATGGTTTAATCTCAAAGTGACTCAGGCCATGAGATGCACCATAGCAGAGGGATCCGGCTAATTTCGACAACCTGGAGTTCTTTCACGTCCACTGACATTGCAAAGTACACATGCTTCTAAATTTGCATAGACACTTAATATGAAGTACTATATTGCAGTAGTATGCTGAGGTATCTCTAACATGATCCAAGAAAAATGATCCTCCTACCTTACCAGTATGTGACGCACAGTCTTTACCCTGTAATTCGAGGCTTCGGTGACGTGGCTATAGCGGGAACGCTACCTTGCGGCGGCGCTGTTGTCAGCAGCCCTCGTCTTTCACAGGATTTGTGACGGGAAAGGAAACGTTGTTCTCTCTCGTGTTCTTGAAGGTAACGTGACGTTCCTTGTGTGTGCTACGAGGTTCCGCGGCTGACGGCGCGGCGTAGACGGAGACCCAGATGACAGCGGCATCATCAATTACCCAGCCATGCTCTTTGAGAGTGACGACCAGAACGAAGGGGTTTAAGCCCAACCTGACCCCCTTTCCATAGTGTCGACACGAGTCGAACGCCGCCGCCGCCGCCGCGGGGAAACGGGCTTTATCCTCCCCATCCCCAATTGCCGTGGCGATTCCAGGGGCGGCCTCGTTTCGGCGGGCCTGGCCCCGTGGCAAGACGGCGGGCCTCATCAATCAACCCTCCCGAGCACATCCCAGGACAAGGGACCCGGCCTTTTAGTGACCTCGCGTTCCGGCCTTGAGGGGCGAGTGTTATTTGATGGAGAACGGAGGCCGGTGATCCGCGGGAACTGTCAGCGGGCCAGAGCGCGCCTTACCTTGAGGAGCGAGTGTTATTTGATGGAGAACGGAGGCCGGTGACCCGCGGGAACTGTCAGCGGGCCAGAGCGCGCCTTACCACAGCCGACGCTATGCGCTACCTCGAAGACAGCCTTCTTTCCCTCGGACTCAACACGTGAGGGGGGCGAGACCATAAGTGCGGTGGTATGTTTGTGCGCCCAAGTGAAAGCCCTAGCCCCCCTCCTTCCCCTCCGGCATGGGCGTCCTCACCCTAGGGAGTGTGGGGAGAAGAGGATATAAAAATCGACAAGCAGTACGGAAGAAGGACGCTCAGGACGACATCGTTCGCCAAGAGGGCCTTCAGCGCCGAAGCCCGACGGCGTGCAGCTTCTGCCAGCAACCGCTCGAGCTCAACTCCGGAGCCCCTCCATCGTCCCCATGAAGTCGTCGGCACGTAAGCTCAGACGCCCCAGCCTCTGAATCTTAATTATGTATAATTATTGAATATATCTGTTTGTTTAAACTGAGCCATACGGTGTCTCTTTGCCTCTCCGTCCCGTGTGGACCTGCGCATTATGGGGGTCATCACACTTGTTTCAGAAGTGGGGTCTCAAAAGCAAATGTCCTCTGAATGCTGCGACATTCATGACTTCAAAATTGTAATCAAAAGGGAATCACGGGACTGATTGTGGGACTTTTACCCCCATTTGAGAGGCTTGAGGCACCGGAGGGCTTGAAAAAAAAATGTCTTTATCTGAGGGAGCTCCCACTCCACAGCCGTCGCTCGGAGCAAGCAGGCTGGCATTAGGAAGCGTCATTCCAACGTTTACAGGAGATAAGACAGGGGTTCCAATCTGCGATTTCTTTTCCATGCTAGAAGAGATTGGGAAAATGGGGGGATGGTCCGATGCTCAAATGCTGGGAATGGCAAGGTGTAAGATGGCAGGAGCTGCTCATGATTTTGCATGGCGAGACGAAAAAGTAAAATCCACAAAATCACTTGCGGAATTTAAGAAGCTCGCGTTTGAGCATTTCGACACTGAACCACGTCACGTGCGGGTACAGAGGTTCCGTGACGGCGGACAGATGGTAGGGGAGGACGTGCGAACGTTTGCGTCGTGGCTTCAGCGCTTAGCGCGCGATACGTTAAGCAGGGAGGAGGAAGGAGACCAGCTAAAGAAGAAATACACGGAGGATATACTTAAAGAGGAAATGACCGCTTTGTTCGTGGCTGGTCTGCAAGACCCCGTGCGCCGGTTCGTGCTCTCGCGCAAGCCGAGCAATTTCGACCAAGCCGTGGAGGCCGCATTGGATGAGGAACGAAATGAGGCGTTAACGACAGCCGCAGCGAGAGTACGCGTCATAGAGAGAGCGGTGCTCAACCCTGAGGTTGCTCTCTTGACAGAGCGGTTAGATCGCTTAGAACAGCTGCTATCTCAGCAGGTAGAACGCCAGGTTGAAGCGCGCGCTCAACAGCGCCCATTCGCTGGAAACTGGAGACCGCCACAAAGCTACACGCGGTATGCGAGATTTTGAAGAAATCGTATGCTTCGCTTGCCAGGGTCGCGGACACATCGCCAGGTTCTGCCAAAACGTGCGCCGTGGGGAGCCACAAAGAGAAGCAGGCGAGACACGCCCTAAGCAAGCCTACAGCGGGGCTCCAGATACCGAGACAAAAAACTAGGTAGTCCTCCCCAGCCTGAGGAGCGTGGGGAGGGAGCAGTGGATGATGAGGTGGTGGTAGTTTGTGTGGCCGACGAGGCATGCCCTGTTGTGCGTTGCAAGTTAAATGGTTGTTGCATGGAATTGTTGATTGATACGGGGTAAAAGGTGACATTGCTTAAGGAGAGCAGTTTTAACACGCTTCGAAGGAAGGGGGACCGCGAGTTGTTGGAAGCGTCTGGTGGTATGGCAACCAAATTTGTAGGCATAACGGGGGATCCTCTTGGCATAAGTGGACTCTACCGGTTACACTTCTCTCTCAGCGGAATTGCATTGGAGCATTCCTGCTACGTATGCCCGGACACGGTGTCTCTGCCAAACGGAGTGTCAGGTATATTAGGGCAGGATTTTTTGAGAAAAGGGAAGGTAGTAGTCTCATTCTCTAAAGAAGAGGTTAATGCGGGCGGATCAAAAGTGCCGTTTTTGAGCAGGAGAGGGGCTGAGATTCGCATTACGGATATTGACACCCGTCAAACAGTGGGATCATTGGAGAAGGTATATTCGCGACAGTTTTGAGAACCATTTGCGCGATATTGAGCAGGTTTTGGTGCGACTAAGAGGAGCGGGTCTCAAGCTGAATCCCTCTAAGTGCCAATTCCTCAAAAACGAGGTGAAATACCTCGGGCACGTTGTTTCAGCTGACGGCGTGCGACCGGACCCTGAGAAACTAAGGTGTGTCTCGGATTTTCCATCCCCGACTAGCGTCCGCCAGGTCCGGCAGTTTCTCGGCCTGATCGGTTACTACCGAAGGCACATAGAGGAGTTCGCCAAGCTCGCTAAGCCGCTCACCGCCTTAACAGCCAAAAATGTCGCCTTTCGCTGGGAGGAAAACGCGGAGGATGCTTTTGGGGCCCTGAAAAGGAAGCTAATGAGTGCACCGCTGTTGCGCCACCCGGATTTTAATTTGCCCTTCGTTATGGCCACAGATGCGTCAAAGTTCGCAGTTGGTGCCGTGCTATCTCAGGTTATCGAGGGCAAAGAACATCCCGTTGCTTTTGCTAGCCGACAGCTGAGCCCCACAGAGCAAAAGTACGGAGCTACGGAAAGGGAGTGCCTCGCCGTTGTCTGGGCAGTAAAGCACTTCAGATGCTACCTTTACGGCCGCAAATTCAAGCTAGTCACAGACTGCCATCCTCTGAAATGGGTGATGAGTGTCAGGGACCCTAGCTCGCGACTCGCTAGATGGAATCTACACCTGCAGGAATACTGCTTTGAAGTTGAGCACAAGTCAGGAAAGACACATCTGAATGCTGATGCACTCAGCCGCACAGCTGCCGTGGCAGCTATAGATGAGTTTGTCCCCGTAGTCGATCCCGCCGAATTACGCACAGAGCAGTGCAAAGATCCTGACCTGAAGCGAATAATCGAAAGCTTAGAGGGCGCACCGTCTCACCCCGAACAGCTAGGTTATTTCATTGGCAAAGACGGCACCCTGTGTCGGCGCACGAGGCCAACCAGGAAAGGGAGACCAGAGAAAACCGCTTGGGAGAGAGTCGTCATACCTCGGTCGTGGACAGAAAGGGTTCTTCGCGCGTTTCACGATGCGCCATGCGCCGGTCATTTTGGCGTAGCGAAGACACGCAGGCGTGTGGAGCGTTTGTACTTTTGGAGTGGCATGCGACAGGATGTTAGAGACTACTGTGCGAAGTGTCATTCCTGTCTCGAAAGAAAAACACCCAAGGGACGAAGACCAGCTCCAATTCAGCCGTTCTCTGAGGTTTCGGCTCCCTTCGAGCGGACAGGTATGGACATAATGGGCCCATTGCCCACGACCACTTCCGGAAACAAGTACATTTTAGTATTTGTCGATCACCTTTCAAAATACGCGGAAGCGGTAGCACTCCCAGATCAGAAGGCAGACACGGTTGCAAGAGCATTTGTCGAACAGATCGTGCTCTGACATGGACCCCCGAGGCAACTCTTGGCAGATCGGGGAACGAACTTCGTGTCGCAGCTAATGAGGAGAGTTTGCGAGCTGCTTAAGATCGCTAAGAAGCAGACAACACCGTACCATCCGGCTTGCAACGGCGCGGTGGAGCGACTGAACCAAACCGTGGCCAGGTTCCTGTCGCATTTTGTTTCGCGCGACCAGCGGGACTGGGACTTGTGGCTCCCGTATGCAATGTTTGCCTACAATTCCGCAGCACACGAGAGCACGGGCGAATCGCCATTCTTTCTTCTCTACGGCCGAGACCCGGACCAGCCTAGTGAAGTGCCAGAGGGCCCCCGTCGTGTCCCATACGCTTCACTGGACGACTATAAGGTTGAGCTAGAATCGCGCTTGCAAGTGGCGAGGGACATCGTAAAGGAGGCCTTAAAGAAAGCGGCGAAGCGCAGGAAGGAGGTGCACGATCGCAGTGCTAGAGACGCGCCGTTTAATGTGGGGGACAGCGTGTACATTGAAAACTGCCAAAGGCAGATTGGGCTAGCTCGTAAGTTCCAGACGAAGTGGAGAGGACCGTGCGAGGTTGTCGAGAAGCTTTCTCCGGTAAACTTCAGAGTCCGAGACGTGAACCGGCGCTTGATAAGGATACACGCAAATCGCCTCAAGTCGGCACCGGTTCAGTATTCACGAAATGAGGAAAGGGAAAGCGCGGATTTTGATGGGGACAGAAGTGAAGAGGAGCGCGCAGATAGTTCGCAAGAAACGCCCTCTCCTGCATTTGTTCGGCAGGCGCCAGAGGTGACGGCCGAAATGCCACCGGATTTACTTCATGCATTGCTAGAAGAAGAAGCGCGCGAGGTTGCCGCGCAGATAACGCCAGGAGAGGCTCCTGCCACGAGCCCTCGCGAGTCCCAAAGCAGACAAAGGGTCACAGACTTACTTAGTATGACTCATGAAGGCCGATATCCGCCGCGAAATTGGAAAGCTAAGTCGGACTAATGGCGTAAACAGAGCGGAGTTGTGAACTGGTTAGAATTGTGTAATGCCGCAGCTCATAACATTGCTATGTGCTTATGTGTTAAGTTATCGGAGTTGGTAGTTAAACCTTTCTGTCATTAAGTAACACCTTCACAGGAGAGCATGCGGAGCGCATGCAGAACCTGCCCTACTTCCTTTCGTTATCTATATTTTTGTCTGTGCCGTGATCGTGCTAGAAGTGGGAGCTCCTTTGTAACTGTGGTAAATTTATTTCGTCCAGTTTGGACTAGAAAGGAGAGGCTTGGGTGCTGAGTTTCATGATTATCTGTAAAATTAGATCAGTGCTGCCTCTGGAGACGCCAGTTATGACAACGGAGGCATATGGTGTTGTGCAGTGGTGTTGAGTGCAGCGAAAAGTGTTTTGTCGGACGCACTGTGCGAGGCGATTCAGAAAGACAAGGGGAGCTGCATGGACTCAAATGTTCGGAGAACATTCTTCTCGAGGGTGAGCGAGTGTGACGTTCCTTGTGTGTGCTACGAGGTTCCGCGTTCGACGGCGCGGCGTAGACGGAGACCCAGATGACAGCGGCATCATCAATTACCCAGCCATGCTCTTTGAGAGTGACGACCAGAACGAAGGGGTTTAAGCCCAACCGGACCCCCTTTCCATAGTGTCGGCACGAGTCGAACGCCGCCGCCGCCGCCGCCGCCGCCGCGGGGAAACGGGCTTTATCCTCCCCAATTGCCGTGGCGGTTCCAGGGGCGGCCTCGTTTCGGCGGGCCTGGCCCCGTGGCAAGCCGGCGGGCCTCATCAATCAACCCTCCCGAGCACATCCCAGGACAAGGGACCACTTTCCCGGCCTTTTAGTGACCTCGCGTTCCGGCCTTGAGGGGCGAGTGTCATTTGATGGAGAACGGAGCCCGGTGACCCGCGGGAACTGTCAGCGGGCCAGAGCGCGCCTTACCTTGAGGAGCGAGTGTCATTTGATGGAGAACGGAGGCCGGTGTCCCGCGGGAACTGTCAGCGGGCCAGAGCGCGCCTTACCACAGCCGACGCTATGCGCTACCTCGAAGACAACCTTCCTTCCCTCGGACTAAACACGTGAGGGGGGCGAGACCATAAGTGCGGTGGTATGTTTGTGCGCCCAAGTGAAAGCATTAGCCCCCCTCCTTCCCCTCCGGCGTGGGCGTCCTCACCCTAGGGAGTGTGGGGAGAAGAGGATATAAAAATCGACAAGCAGTACGGAAGAAGGACGCTCAGGACGACATCGTTCGCCAAGAGGGCCTTCAGCGCCGAAGCCCGACGGCGTGCAGCTTCTGCCAGCAACCGCTCGAGCTCAACTCCGGAGCCCCTCCATCGTCCCCATGAAGTCGTCGGCACGTAAGCTCAGACGCCCCAGCCTCTGAATCTTAATCATGTATAATTATTGAGTATAACTGTTTGTTTAAACTGAGCCATACGGTGTCTCTTTGCCTCTCCGTCCCGTGTGGACCTGCGCATTATGGGGGTCATCACAGTAAGCTGCTAGTCTCAAATAGAAAATAAAGCAGGGAAAACATCGTCGTGGGCTCCTTATTATCAGAGATGTGTTTTGGTCGGCTCTATTCCTAGAAGTGGCGTAATCGCCAATCTGAGATGTCCTTACGCGCGCAATGCGCGCATGCTAGGCGGGTTGGGAAGCGGGAGGGAGGGGGGAGGTGAAAGCTGCTGTGTGACGTGACGCTCCTCTGCCAGCCGCACTCTGTTCTGTGTGTCTGCCGTCGAACTGAGCCGGACGATCGATGGCAATATACTCTGTTTATCTCAATTTTTTCATCAACCTTGGCAAGTGCAGTGGAATTCAAAGTGAAATGACCAGCTGATCATGCGAGTAGTCTGTACAGCCTTAATCTGTACGATCCCCAGTGGCCGGGACGAAACCGTCTTTCACTGCTACCCGCCTGAGAACTACGCTTGTAGCGCAATGGGTTCCTGCTTTGCAAGCTGAAAATTTCAATCCCTCGTGAATAGCGTGCAGCTGTGATCCCTTGCGTAGCGATGGTATTTGATACATTGTAGATAATGCGCCCACTGCTTGCCTACATACGCATTGCCTCAGTGGCCTTGCTTCCGTAGCACTGTTCTCCCGCTGCATTGGCCCGTCATCGACACGTGCACGTTTCCTAAAGCATGCAAAACGATAAATGGTGGATTCCAGACCTTACCATCCTATGACAGATACATCGCACATTTATCAGGTCCTTTTGCCCTGTGTGATGCCAGGGTGAGCGCTCCAATATCAAGCTTATCTGGTTTTGTAGCGAAAGATTAGCCACGACCTAGCGATTTCGCTGTGGAGGTGCTCTGAGGAGGCACAGAGACGGACCTTCAGCCGTTGTCTAGCAACCTCGGCAGCTGAGCGGACGCCGCGCGCTCGCCGCGCCATCTGGCATGACGTCACACCGGGCGCCTCGCCGCGGAGCCGCCCTTAATCGCTCTTACGCGCTTAACCAGTAATCAACGTATTCTTTGGCGGCATCTATGGGAGCCACTGAAACCCCTGCACACACACTGAATGAAAACAGAAACCTGTGTCGAGGCTGTGACTCGAACGAAGGCCTTCGGCGTTTGAGGCGGAGACGCTTCCACTCCGCCATGACGGCCCAAGTTTTAATCACGATCAAAGGCGCATCTAATGAATGCACAGGCTTCATATATAAATTCTTCCGATTCAGAAGTCGCCGCGCTTTCGCTACGTATATCCTGGCCGAACAGAGCTAGGCAATCGGCAATTTTTTTTATTCTCGCCATTAGGGCGTTTTGTGTCCACTTGATGTGATCTCTTTTCGGAAGAATATATTCGCGATCCTTCAATTATTCCTGTCTGTGAACTCTACTAACTCTCCTTTCTACTTTTAGAGCCTCTGTCATAAGCGCCCTGTGCCCGGTCTCAGGACTGCTTTATGCCTACCTTGCCATTGAAGTCGCCAGTGAATAAAACGTACTGTGTTTTACTTTGCTCATGGCCAATGCAACGTCTTCATGAAAGCTTTACGGACACGGCGGCCGAATTTCGATGAAGGCGATATTCCAGAGGACCGGTTACTGTGCGATGTCAGTGCACGTTAAAGAACCCCAGGTGGTCGACATTTCCGGAGCCCTTCACTACGGCGTCCCTCATAGCCTTAGTCGCTTTGGGACGTTAAACCTCCATAAATCATAAAATCTTTCAACGACCTTGTCATGACTGAATGTACGCTCATAGGACTCCACTAGTTTAAACTGGTACCTGTTATTCAGATTAATTACGATAACTGCCATCTTCTCGTTAATCTTATAGAGTTCCTCGGAATTAACAGCTATACCACCATTGATGAGGAATCCCACACCCTATTCTTATCTGTTCACTACTCCACGATTGCTTAGTACATGCTCGCACTTTAGCACTGCATACGTCTCATCGATCGTCCCAATTTCTCCCCATTTCTCCGCGCTAGTTCATGGAACAGCACTACTGACCTCGCCTCATTGAAAAAGGCTCTAATGTTAAACGTTTCCGGGTTCAGTTTCCATTGACGGCCTGTCCGCAGGCAGATTCTTAGCACCTTCCGCAGCGTTACAGGTCTGACCACCGCCAAGGTTAGTTGCTTAGTTGCTTCGCAGGAATAGTATGTTGTGGTCAAGTACTACGCCAGGGCCGCTCAATGTTTTTCCTGTGAGAGATTGCGTTGTCGGGTGTGTTCAGCAAGATCAGAAAGCATACCAGGTCTGGTTTATAATTCTATGTACGCGCATGTTTTTTATTATCCTGCAAAGAATTGTGCCTCACATGAACCAGAACAGCGGTACTTTTCTATGCGAGGCGGATGCTCTACCTCCATGCAATCGCTGCCTCTCCGAAGAGAAGCACATCTAAGAGAACGCGTGGAGAATACCTCTATTGCTAACGCATTTCTGCCACGGTTTAGGCCGAGCCCTTTCCCCAAGCATTTTACTTAAATAGAGCTGAGTGCCATGTCGGGAGAAATTTATCTGTTATAAAACTGATCAGTACCCGGTGGCACTCGGACTCGAAGCTGGCACTTAGCAAACGCAAGACGGATACTGTACGCTTTTTTGTCGGTACTTTATTAAAATTCGAATCCTAGTATATCGGTAAATTCCGTGAAATCCAGACTGGCACCCCTGTCCCCCCACAGTAGCTTTTCCAGCTATGCGAGGCGCGATGCGGAACGAAGCTAGCTGATTTCGTTAAATTGTCTCAGTGTAATGCCTGATTTAGGGCACATATTTGTTGTCCAGCACCGAAGTAGGAAAGCAACAAGGTCCTCTAAGAATTTGCCTAGATTGTACAGCAGTTTAAGTTCTGTGCCGCTCCTTGATGAACATAAAGAGCAAAGCTCCTAACATTAATACGCCAATATTACCCTGACGTAACTGTGTATTATCTCGTAGACTGGAAGTGAGCTTCCAGCACGAAAAGGTGAAGAGTTATGCTTACTGTGAGACTACAATAAACGCTGAAGCAGGGTAGAACAGCAGCAGTACCCACGTTATCTCAACTGCTGGGAAATCGCCCTGCAGCTCTGACTTCAGATAGGGTTCGCTGGGGTGAGTTGCTCTGGTAATAGCCTTGACATTTATACCCAATAAGTGAACAGCTCGCGGAGCTCTATTACGCTTCAGTGACCTTTTTCGGTTGCAAAAAAAAAACAGTTTTTGGTAATATATACGTGGCGTTTCACACGAGTGAAAATTGAGGAAAGAGATGTTTTCGAAACGTTGATTTGATATGGCGCACAATAATGCTCTGAATTCAACCTACAGCATTGACTCTATCCTTATCGCTTCATATATTCTTGCCATTTTTCGCGCAATATGCTTTAAAGGAGATCATAACACGTAATCTCAACAATGACGACACCCAGGGTTTAGTCTCATATTTGCGCTATTTCTAGCCATGGGCTTTGGAAGTTTTTTTCGTCACTGTCAGTACTAAAGCAACATGACCATGAGACCTCCACTTGTTTCATTGCAGCAACACAATGTTCTCTTGTACGTTCTATAATTTTTATGTTGCCTTAAGGCATGCGGTCTTATAACTTTCCTGGCTGCGCGTGGTGTAATTAGAGCGCTTTCAAAGTGACGTCAGCACCCGCGGCATTTTCTGAGAAGTTTGACGTTATTCTGTTCTTTAAAGCGCCTTATGCCGAAAGTCTTCTGATGTGTTTGAATTGAGAGCAGGCATTAACATAAAACGTGCGCATTTCTGGCTAATGTCCCTGTGGAGTTGTTTTTCGTTTGTGGGCGCTAGCACTTCTATTAAACAGCATGATTTCCATGTGAGAAATATATCTCCTGTAACTGTTAGCGATCCCTCAGTCCTCCGAGCCATGTGAATATAATAGCGCAAACAATGTCTTTTTTGTTCATAACAAGCCAATATGTTCTGCGTGCAGATTTTTATTTTAGAGCGTCCTGAATTAAAGCCATTTTCGGCACTGCACGTGTGACGTGACATTTCAGCAGCAACTAAAACGACCTAGCTTGCCTCGCAGCATGCTTCATGCAGAAAGATGTCGGGAACCTTTTCGGAAAACATAGCGTACTATCGCAAGACACGACTTCGGTTTATGGTGCAGACATCGCTATGTGGCTGATATCCAGGTCCAGACATAAATAGTAGAGTCCTAAAGCTAATGACGACACAACTAGCCCAATTAAAAAGAAAATTTGAAAAACGTGGCTAAGGAGTTACGGTGCCAGGCTGCTAACCCGAATAATGCGGGTTCAGTCTGGTCTGCTGCAGGCATATTTCGATGGTAGCGAAATTCTAAATGACCCTATGAATTTTAAAGAATACCAGGCGGTAGAAATTATTCATCACGCTCCACTTCGGCATCCCTCATAGCTTGAGTACGTTTTGGGCAGTTAAACACATAAATCGACAAACAAATTTTGTCAAAGGCACTCGTTATCTTTTCATCGCATTGCTCTAGTGTCAGTTCTGGATCTTGTTTCAGGCGTCTAAAATGTGGGAACTTTCCCACAGCTTATTTCTCTTCTGAAGCGCTCGAGGATTGGTCGGCATTGTGCCAGACTATGCAAAAACTCTGGCGCCAGCATTTGCGGATGTGAATACAATATTCTTCACCCTCTTCAGGCGTACAATATTGCCCTGGGATAGATAGGGTCTGCCTAAAATGGCCCCGCAATTGAGCTTGATAGATGTCATTCATGAAAACTTCGTATTGGCACAGCTGGGGAGCCATTTCTGATAAGTTTAAATGGGATCAGCCAAACAGCTAAGCGGGCGAGTTGATGGTACATACTGAAAGGCAAACAAGGCAAATACGAAGAGCGGAGCGGAAGGAAAACAGGACGAGCGCTCACTCACAGCTGAAAGTTTATTCCAAGAAAGTAACACAAAAAGCGGCCAACCTCTCAACAAATGCCCAAACAGAAGCCCGTCTTGTTACGTGGCATCAAGAAATGCAATCTCACTATCATGCAATAAAAATAGATGGCTTACTAACGCACAACCTTGTTTTCTTCCTCATGTGGTAGGCTTCCATAACCTCAGTTGTCAAGCGGGACGGATGCTTGTGCAGGATATCAAAATAGTGCAATGAAGGAAAACAAGATTTGCAGTCACGGACATGGTCAACGAGATTAGTAGACTTGTTAGCGTCGAAATTATTTGCATGCTCAGGTTTTCAAACGTGTATTAATGCATCGCCCAGTCTTTCCGATATATACCTGTCCGCACGACATTGGGATTTTGTAAACTACCTCTTCTGCGCATGGCACATACTTTGTTTCAGTCTTAACCCCGAAGGTTATGTCAGATTCTTTTAGTTGCTCAGTCTTTCTTTCCAGAAATGCACCAGCCTTTTTATGTTTCTTGGGTGCAGAGAAAATGACCCCTTCGTCATACTTTTTTGCCACGCTGTACATAAGGCAGAATGGCAAACATTTCGTTCCTTCACTTTTACTGAACTTAGCACCAGAACTGAATTCCTAAGCTTTGCGGCTGTCTTATTACAGCCCATGAACACAACATCATCCGGCATAAGCACCTGTGATGCAACGCTGGAAGCTTTCGAAGCACCATCCAGCGGCTGCTCTTCAATGGAGGCGGCGGCCGTGTTTCGATGGAGGCGAAAAACAACTGGCGCTCGTGTGCTGTGCGATCTCAGTGCACGATAAAGATCACCAGGTAGTCGATTATTCAGCCACCCTCAACTACGACAACTTTTTCTTCCTTTCTTCCTTCATTCGTTTCTTCAACCGCTACTAAAGTTGTATCGATTTGGATAAGTGTTGTTTCGGATCTGATGCCAGGCTACAGCTTCTGCTGTGTCTAGGGTCTTGTTTGGTAGGGGTATTAACTGCGGCCGAAACGCTGCCAGACATGTGCACATGCGACGCATGTGGACGTGGTGGCTTACCCGTTCAAAGAAACATGGTTAGTGAGACAGTCCTACTCTCTAGCTTCATAACCTAGCAAAATCGTCTGTTGCGGATGTATGCCCGCATAGAAAAAGGAGGCACGAAACAAGAAATCGCATCAATAATTACGAGAACCCACGGCGGCGCTAAACGATCAGCTTCAAACACCATTGCGCGAGACCACTAGGATATCGCTGCAACTTTCTTCTTTAGCATGAGATTTATTACACGGAAATTATGTTCTATTTATCTGAAATCTTTACAAAGCTTTTAGAAATGGCACGAACGACATTCCATAAAGGCAGAACAGAGCTCTAGACAGGCGGTAAGGTTGAGCCCATCACCAAGAAAGAGCCAGTGCAAAGGAACACGCCTCACGTTAAACTGCACCACACTGTCGTGCTGCGGAGTGCCGAGCGTCACCTTCATCAACTTCCACCTGTCCCATTCAGCTGCACCGCCCTTTTATCGCAGTGATCAACGTAGCACAAATCCGTGCTTTTCGTACTGTTTCGAATGCAGTAAGCATTCTCTCGGTTTTTCTTTGGCTGCCATACGCCATGGGCGCTTTTAGGTTGAAACTGAAAATTGTTTTTTCAGGAAAGCAAATAGCGCAGTATCTGTCTCCCATCTCAGCGGTCACCTTTACGTTTCGCCTCCATCGAAAAGTAGCCGTTGCGCTTTGCGAGCGGAATAGAAGTAGCCGTGAAAGCCTCGTCACCTATGATGGGAGGAAGATGTTAAACCATCACAAACACCACTGAATGACCTATAAGATCCACGTATACTTAATGCCCGGTGAGGGTCACAAACTTGGCAGTGGCTTAGCTCGGCTATGCCAGGATAAACGTAGCGAAAGCTAAGGCATAGCATGGTTAGCCTTGGTTAATATTGATTGCAAGTTCAGGTTAGTGTAGTTGTCTAGCTATGTTAATGTCGCATTAAAGAAGACACAACTGTTGTTGCGGCACACGCGAGCTCTCTATTTCAATCCTCCCACATGTTATCAGTCATGCGACGCAGCTGGCGAAGCGAGAGGAGGCGAGCGCAACGACGACGAACACGGTGTGACGTCATACCACACGGCGGCGGCGGTGAGCCGCGCAGTGTGACGTCATGCCAGATGGCGCGCCGAGCGCGCAAAGCACAGTAGTCGTCTCATATATCTCGGTGGGCGCCCGAACTGCACCGTACAGGAAGGGATAAAGGAGGGAGGCAAAGAAGAAAGCGCGGTTCGGGTGTCCACCGAGATATGTGAGGCGCGCGTTGTGACGCCATGTGCCTCCTCGGAGTGCGGCCACGTTGAAATCGCAAGTTCGCGGCCAGTTAATCTCTCGCTTTAAAATTCTTTCGCATCCATCTTATCCCCAGGCGGCCGCGTTTCGATGGAGGCGAAACGCTAAGGCGACCGTGTGCAGTGCGATGTAAGTGCACGTTAAAGATCCCCAGGTGATCGAAATTATTCTGAAGCCCTCCACTCGGCACCTCTTTCTTCCTTTCTTCTCTTAGTCCCTCCTTCACTCCTTTTCTTACGGTAGGGCTCAGGTGTCCGCCGATAGTGAAGCAGATACTGCTACATTTCCTTCCCTCAAAATAATAATAATAATAATAATAATTGGTTTTGGGGGAAAGGAAATGGCGCAGTATCTGTCTCATATATCGTTGGACACCTGAACCGCGCCGTAAGGGAAGGGTAAAGGAGGGAGTGAAAGAAGAAAGGAAGAGAGAGGTGCCGTAGTGAAGGGCTCCGGAATAATTTCGACCACCTGGGGATCTTTAACGTGCACTGACATCGCACAGCACACGGGCGCCTTAGCGTTTTTCCTCCATAAAAACGCAGCCGCCGCGGTAGGGTTCGAACCCGGGAACTCCGGATCAGTAGTCGAGCGCCCTAACCGCTGAGCCACCGCGGCGGGGCTTCCCTCAAAAGCCAGTTTTCGATTTTTTTTGTCTTGGCTGCTGCATGGCTAAGCTAAGGACCGCCAAGTAAACAAGCACACACATTACTGTATCGCTTATCGACTCCACTGGTACATTTTGTCGAGCGAGAGTGAAAGGACATCTAGGGGTGATCTTGGCTGCTCCCCAACAAGATAACTTTCGGAAATAACCTGCACCCGCCGAGGTGGCTCAGTGGCCAGAGTGCTCGGCTACTGAGCCGGAGTACGAGGGTTGGTATTAGGCCGCGGTGGCCACGTTTTAGTACAGGCGAAACTCTGCATAGCATCCGAATGTTTTACTCCTACATGCAAGGCTCTGCATATCCCACGCTTATTTCTTATCCTGCATTTGTACATAGTTTATGTTACACCCTATCCCCTACCCCTATCCTTTATTACTATCGCACCCTCTTTCTTTCCCTCTCCCTGTCTGCTCCCTGTCCTTTTATACCCGCTAGTCGCAGCTCAGGAGCTTCATGTTTCGAAGGCAGACGCCGCGGCTAGCAACATCTTTTCCTTCCATTGTTATTTTATTAATAAATAACCACAAATAAGCCCGTATGTTGTGCGTTGTTAGCGTATGTTCAAGTTCGCCAAGTGGTCAGCATTCGAGCGCAGCCGCCACTACAAGACGCGTACGCTATCACCTCAGCACACCCCCGAGGGCGCTGGCCTGCCGGTCCCTCGCGCTGTGTTTGGGTAGCCCTCTACGTGCATAAGAGTAAGTGCCCACCGTAATTTTTGGGACGAAGATTATGTGACCTAACCTCTCCCTCGCCTAAAGTGCGCCATGCTGGTGTGGACACCAAGCAAATTATTTAAAAGTATCTGGCGATTATTGACATGGTAACGGGGTGAACAGCGCTTAAGAAAAAGGGAAAAAAGACACAGCACGAGAGCGCGTCATGTTTTGTCTCACTTAACCCTGTCTTTCGCGCTGTTCACAATCGTTAGCATGTCAAACCAACTGGCCCAGCTTGTCATTCTTACTCCAGCGCTTGTTAAACAAACGGGTTTACCGCTGCCTACGAGGCAGTGAGGCGGTGCGGATACGTATGTTCCTAATATGTGTTTGAAACCGAAAAATTGGCTTTGAGGAAAGGAAATGACGCAGTAACTCTCTCGCATATCTCGGTGGACACCCGAAACATGCCGTAAGCGAATGGGTAAAGGAGAGAGTGAAAGGAAGAAAGAAGTGTAGTAGTGGTGTGCTCTGGAATAATTTCAACCACCTGGGGATGTTTAGAATGCACCGACATCGCCCAGTATACGGGCGCGTTTTGCGTTTCGCGGTCGCCACGGCCGGGTTCGACCAAAAGCACTCTGGCTCCCTTTGTAGCCTCTTTCGCCGCTGTGCTTTGTCTAAGAGGGCTGCATAATTTCATGATACTGTCGTAGAACTGGTAGCCGTGCACACACACCCAGGCTTTTCAAAAAGCACATGCTTGTGTAATGAAAATTCAAAATTGCTTTTGAGGAAAACAAATGGCGCTGTAACTGTCTCAAAAATATTGGTGGACACCCGACCCGCGCCATCAGGGGATTGAGGGAAGAAAAGATGAAATTTCGGCGTAGTGGAGCTCTCCAGAATAATTTCGACTGCCTGGAGATCTTTAACGCGCGCGGACATCGTAAACCGCACGGACCTCAAGCATTTCGCTCCCACCAAAATGTGGCCTCGTTTTACTTCTTGAAAAACCTGGCTGCATATGCACAGTATAATGCTCATTATACTGCGCTCTTACACAAAGCGGAACTGCAAAACGGGCAACAAACAGCAAGCACATAGTACGAACGTACGATTCGTATGTTTGTTATCCACAGGTGGTCGACATTATTCCGGAGCCCTCCACTACGGCACCTCTTTGTTCCTTTCTTCATTCAGTCCCTCCTTTATCTCTTCCCTTACGGCGCGGTTCAGGTCTCCGCCGAGATGCGAGAGAGATAATGCTAGATTTGCTTTCCACAAAATTTTTTTACGTTTTCCAAGTTGATTCGGGTAGCTCCTATGATATGCGGCGCAGGACTTCACATTTATTTCCATATTTTGTAGCAACAGTTTTACCTTCCAATGCTATTTCATTAATAAATAGCCAGTAACAACTACAAGAAGTCAGCTACAAGCGAAACCATGCCCAAGGCTAAAGCTACCTCCGCGGCCGTGCGTCCAACGACGACGTGAAGTCTTCGCTAGACTAGATGTTGAAGACACCACTGTGTAGGATGTTCATCGCGTTTTGGTACTCGCCACTGCTTACGCATGCCGTCTTGCTCTCGCTTCACCATTGCGGCACCCTCACTCGATGGCGCTTCTCTTGGCGTTCTTGGCGAAGTACAGACTCCCCACGGAGTCCTCCACAAGGGAACCTCTATCTTCCTTCTCTCAGTCCCTCCTTTATCCCTTCTCTTACGGCGCGGTTCCGGTGTCCTTCGAGATGCGAGAGAGGTACTGCGCTTTTCCTTTCCCCAACAACCAATTTACTTTTTTTCGCCTTTTCTGAAGGTTCCACAGCCTTGCTCTTTCAAGGACGTGGCAGAGCCACTTTACCTTTGTTTATTAAGCTTAAATGGCAACCTACATACTAATACTGTGATTTCGATCAAATCCGTGTCATGACAAAGGCACTTTTAGAAACAGGTTCCTTAAATCTTAGACGTGTAGAAACTCCCAGCAAATCAGAATAGTCCACCGAGGTATGCGAGACAGTTACTTCGCCATTTTATTAATAATTCTTTTTTTGGGGGAAAGGAAATAATACGGAAATGGCGCAGTATCTGTCTCATATATCGTTGGACGCCTGAACCGCGTCGTCAGGGAAGGATTAAAGGAGAGAGTGAAAGAGGAAAGGAAGAAAAAGCTGCTGTATTGGAGGGCTCCGGAATAATTTCGACCACCTAGGAATCTTTAACGTAGACTGACATCGCACAGCACACGGGTGCCTTAGCTTTTTGCCTCCATAAAAACGCAGCAGCCGCGGTCCGGTTCGAACCCTCAAAACCAATTTTCATCCTCTCTTACTGTCCCCTCACTTCTTTTATTTCGCCTGCTATCCATTATTTCCGCTGCCCCAGCTCAGGTGTTTCAGTATCGATGGCAGATGCCGGCTCTAGCAAAAAAAATTTTTCCTTCTTTTTATTATTATTTTATTAAAACCACTTACTACTATGCCAGACAGAGACCCGCCGGGGTGGCTCAGTGGTTAGGGCGCTCGGCTACTTATCCGCCCTTCCCGGGTTCGAACCCGACCGCGGCGGCTGCGTTTCGATGGAGGCGAAACGCTAAGGCGGCCCTATGCTGTGCGATGTCAGTGTACGTTAAGATCCCCAGGTTTTCTAAATTATTCCGGAGCCCTCCATTACGGCATTTCTTTCTTCCTTTCTTCCTTCACTCCCTCCTTCATCCATTCCGCTCGGCGCGGTTCAGCTGTCCACCGATACGTGAGACAGATACTGCGCCATTTCCTTTCCCCCCAAATCCAATTATTATTATTATTATTTCATTTTATTTTGAAGCCAGACAGGTAGTTTCACGCTTCGTCTTTTTCCGTCACACTGCACACGCTATAGTGCGTAAATTCTTCAAGGTCAATTTAGTTTACGTTTTAGCGAATCCAATTCTAACTTCTGTTTCTGATCTTCCTTGTTTTTGGGCTTAATGCTTACTTCTTTTTGGACTGTTCGTTTTTTACTTATCTATTTCTCTAGCGACCTCGTTTTCAGAGCGTGGAAATGCCTGTACAAGGATTCAATTTCAATGCTCTTCCCTCCGGCCATGTGCCGTTCTCTCCATTTTTGTTTACCAGGGCGTGATGTACTCGAAAGATCACGTAAAATGCCCATCTCTCTATGTACAGATTTTTTTTCTATAAGCTACATAGCGAGACATTAGTCGTTAATTCATAAGTAGAGAAAAAAATGAATTTTTGTGTCTACGGTAAACCTGCCGCGGTGGCTGAGTGAGTGGGCGCTCGACTACTGCACCGGAGTTCCCGGGTTCGAACCTGACCGCGGCGGCTGCGATTCGATGGAGGCGAAACGCTAAGGCGCCAATGTGGTGTGCAATGATGATAATAATATTTTGGATTTGGGGAAAAAAATGGCACAGGATCTGTCTCATATATCGGTGGACCCCTGAACCGCGCAGTAAGTGAAGGGTTAAAGGAGAGAATGAAAGAAGGAAGTAGGAAAGAGGTGCGTAGTGGAGGGCTCTGGAATAATTAATAATAATAATAATAATTGGTTTTGGGGAAAAGGAAATGGCGCAGTATCTATCTCATATATCGTTGGACACCTGAACCGCGCCGTAAGGGAAGGAATAAAGGAGGGAGTGAAAGAAGAAAGGAAGAAGAGGTGCCATAGTGGAGGGCTCCGGAATAATTCGACCAACTGGGGATCTTAAAAAGGAGTATTTTTAATGAAACAGGCCTTGCTGTAATTTCGACATAGATACCCTGGCATGCGATTAGCGTTCCAAACTATTGATTATATGTGCGGTTGTCACGATAATGTTGAGGTTATGAGCAGACCTTAGAACCGATATGATGATATAGCTTCCGGTTCAGCGTTATTTCGGTGTTACTTTGGAGTATGAGTGAAGCGACGTGATACGTGCATTAAGTTGCATTTCTTGGTGTTAAGCTCCGTTTTCCACAGTTTACACCAATTTGCAATGCTGTCAATGTCCGACTGTAAAATTTCTATATCAGCGTTGCTGCAAATTTCCCGATAAACAACGCACTCGCCAGCGTAAAGATGCACAAAGATGTCACATAATGAGAAAGGTCATTAACAAATATGAGGAAAAGCAACGGGCCTAAAACAGAACGCTGAGGGACACCAGATGTTACATTAGTTAGGTTTGAATCGAAGCCGTCAAGTGTTACGTATTGACAGTATTGGCAACAAATAACGGCCAATTTATTTGCCAAGAATGAATTCTGCGGTATTAAAGCTCAATTGGTGTGTCAAATTGTCTCCTAGTGGTCTGTGATTCGTGGTCGCAGGCTCCGGTCCGCAAGGGTGACGGGCTCGAGACGCATGTATGAAAGTAAGCGGCATGCTTCTGTCATGACCGGTGTCACGTCTTCTTAGATGCCTTAGAGAAATAGTATTTTTATTTGTATTTATGAAGATTTAACGTCCCAAAGCAACTGAGGCTATGAGCAACGCCGTAGTGAAGGACCCCGGAGATTTGGACCATTTGGCGTTCTTTAATGCCCACTGAAATTGCACAGCACATGGGCGCCTTTGCGTTTTGCCTCCATCGACTTTCGACCTCCGCGGCCTGGATCGCACCCGCGTATTTCGGGTCAGTAGCCGAGGGCTATAACCACTGAGCCACTGCGGTGGCTCCTTATTGAAATGGAAAAACCTACTATTGAAAGAGGTCCAAATGAAAAAGATATCGGTCGTTACATATTACGATTCTTGTTCACGTTATCTCTTCGCTACATTCACGATTGCTTGCACTGATGTGGCAGTGGGTGACTTATAGGCGAGAATAGCATATGCAAACGAAAGGCATTTGTGATGAAGCCGCTGGGAAACCTTCGTTTATTTTGACAACTCTCAAGCTGAAGCACGTGCTCCCTGCTCATATCCTCAAAAACTTATTCAGTACACAAAAACGCGTTCATGTGTGCAAACAACATTACGCTCGTACTTTACTCGACACATATAATTTTGCGATCCTTTTGTTATTCGATATAATAAAGAAAATTGTGTGTTTCTGGTAGCACTTGAATGTTATTGCAATCTCTTGACATCTTTATACCCGGTATTTTTTGTCTGGTATCGGGTCAATCCGCTTGCTGGTGACCACACGCAGGGCAGCGGTCTTGGGGGAGTTCCGACTGGGGCAGCAACGCAGATACAGTCAGAAGCGCAGTGTACTCCTACCCTGGATCTAGCAGGACACTAAAAGAAATAGGATATATAAAGTAGAGCTGAAAAACGGGACAAGAGGAGCATTACATTAGCAGTGAAAGCTTCGTTGCCAAACAATCCTGCCAAGCTCTTGTACTTTGCTCCGGTACTCTCAGTCAGCGCAATCCGACGTTCACTAGAACCTGGTAGTGATAGTGTTTAGGATGACAAGATTAACATAGTCGCGCTGAGGTACCGGTAACCACAGTAATGACGAAAAGAGAAAATTATGAAATTTTCGCGATATACACCATCGTGAAAATCGTCAGAAAATAATGAAGTAAATGACAGCACTAGAAAAATGCTGTAGCAGTCTTCTAAGTCAGCGCCAATTCACAAGGCGCTCAAGCGGTGCATCCACACGTGTAGAGAGCATTAAAGTTTTAAGATGACGAAACTGATCTTATGGCCCGTCAAAACAGAGTTTTGGCTCACAGCCATTTTTCAAGGAGTTGAACCTAAAAATGCGGCTGGCTGAATGTTTCTGACCAAGTCGAAGAACTTCCGCTTCGTTCGTAGAACATGTAGCATTTGTTGCCAATTGACTTGGAAATGTTATTGACGCTTCTTCCGGACCAAGGACTGGCGTCATCGTGCAGCCTCAGCGACACCCTTGAGAGGTACTTTGCCATTGGCGGCTACCAAAAGGTACGAGTGAAACTCCTGACCACGTGTTCGGCACACGTGTAGTGCTGGTACGCTCGATATCGCCTGAAAACTGCACAGCGGGAGGCGGGGAATCCAACACCATCAGTGGGTACCGCTGTCCTCCCACCGCGGCGCAGCTTAACAGGTTGTTCGGGAAGGGACACGTCCTGAGCTCCTTCTTGGGAGCAGCTGCCGAGATACCGCTGCTATAGCGTGGTTTTCCTTATTGTTGAACACATTCCACTGAACTTGGAGACAGTGTAGCCGTGTATTTAGCAGCAAAATATGGGATGCTTACCCCATCCTTAGCGAAAAAAGGCAGCGCTAAACTGCATTTCGAGCGCACTGTATTAATTTCATATTAATTTCGCGTTTTTTTGTCTGTATGCTTAAACTTCAATACGAATGATTTCTAAGGATGCTAGGAGCAATATTTGGAACATTCTTACAAATGCATCAAAACGCATTTCATGTCCTCTTAGTATATTTAATATACATTAAATATGTAATAAAAACGTCCGAATAGTACATTAAATGTATACTAAAAATATACATCTCATATATTACATTACATTAAATCTACACTAAAATATAGAATGAAATGTATTCACTTCGGCTCGGCTTGAAAAAGATGCACAAGTCATTCACCGGATAATACTGATGAATGTTTACAACAGCATAATGACTGAACTGGCTATAATCATTAGAAGACAGACAAATCCATAGAAAACGCGTTGTCATCAAGAAGTCCATGACAATTGAAGGTCACGTGACGGAACCGGAACGGGAGAATGACGCCACACAGGAAATGCCGACAGAAAGTGATGTCACCGAACAGGAACTGTTCCGACAGGCGAGATACGTGGCTTAGCTTATATATACCTACCGAGAGGAGACACATTATCCTGCCCGGTGAGGCGCTTTTTGCGCAAAGATTGTGGCCCCCAAATTGTCGCACAAGTGTCGGAGTGGTCGCTTTCAAATCTGCGGTCTATCTAGAACCCAATTGCTAGTCGTAACTTGCGTCAGGCATCGGTCAGAAGTCGAACTGGCGACCAACAAATATATGGACGTCTATGGGAGCCGGTCGGCCATGCCAGTCGGGTCTTTTCGCTGGCATGTTCTGGCCCGGAGGTGCGCATGGCGCCCTTGTAGGTATAAAGCTATCACGCTGTCCACACATAATTTAAATAAGTGGTGATTGACTTCCTGCTAGAAGTTACCATAAACGAATGGACGACAGAAAAGGGAGACCTTTTACGGTTCCCTGAAATGTGATTTCGAGCACTAGGTTGTTCCACGGCAGCTTAAAGTATGGTGCAGATATGCTGACGTGGACTACCCAATTGTTAAAATAGAAGTACAGTTTAGACGAATTAATTTCGTATTTACGAATACGCACTTTAAATACACTGGCAACATGCAAATGGGATATCCAGAAACGCTATTTCCAGCAGCAGGTTGTTCAACGGCAGCTTGCAGTGTGCTGCAAATATGTTTACTCGGAAAGCTAATTCAATATAATGGAAGTATACTTTGGACGAATTGATTCGTATTTACGAAAGCACACTTTAAATACATTGCCAACATGTTATTTCCCGAAACATGATTTCGAGCACTAACTGTTCAACGGCTGCTTGAAGTGTGCTGCGAAGTAAACTTTGGATAAATTAATTTCGTATTTATGAAACTACACTTTAAATACATTGCCAAAATGTCATTTCCCGAAACGCGATTTCGAGCTCTAACTGTTCAACGGCAGCTAGAAGTGTGCTGCAAATATGTTGACGCGGACAGGTCATTAGTTAGAATTTAAGTATACATTGGACGAATTAATGTCGTATGTGCAAAAGTGCACTTTTAAAATATTGACAACATGCAAAGGCCATTATTCAGAATTCGATTTCGATCACTGGATGGTTCTACCTCAGTTGAAAGTGCGCATCAAACATGTTTAGAAAGGCTGTCCATTTCTTTAAGTTAAAGTATAATTCAAAGAATTAATTTCACATTTACGAAAGTACACTTTTAATACATTGACGAGATACTAAAACCGCATACACATTTTTTAACATATTTTAAACATGCTCGAAGCATGCTTTAAGTGACGTACGTATTTCCGGCAGAGTTTAAGAATATATTTCGAATTCCAAGGATAAAATTTCAGGAACCTATTTCCGGCATATATTTAATGCATTAATGAATAAAGAACATGTTGAACACGCATTATAAACATCCCGACGTATATTCTAAACGTATAAGTTTTCTTTAAGGGCAGCGCTGATGTGCAGCCATCATGAGTCTTGGAATTTGTTTTTAGCGCATAAAGACAGAACAGGAAGGAATGAACTTCATAGAACAGAGCGCTCACAATTTATGCATTTAATAATCGATGTGATTTGTCAATAAAAACCTTGCTTATAGGTTAGCAATATGTCCTTTCAAATTCGTTGATTCTAGTGCAGTTTCCAGTAATACATCAGCTAGCCTGCAAAAACGTTCTCGCACATCATGAGACTAAATGCTCGAAACAATGACCCAGGAAGTCTTGCGAAGCTACCTCTATAGTGCCTAGAATATCCTATATTCTAGTCACTAAACTACCTCATTTGCCGGGGCGGCCATTTTTTGAACCAGGGCCGTGGACTAGTATCGTGAACCTCCAGATCGCAAGAGTACCCACGAAAGGCCTGCTCGTGTACTATACAACTACAGACGATCTTAGCTTTAGATTTCCAGGGTAGCACTGATTTTCTTTGCTAAATTACTCGCACTGTTTATATTTAGCGCTATTCACACATTACATTAGAAATATAGTATCTTCGAATATGTTTACCCAACGGGGACAGTAAGGCGTCCTTTGGATCACGGGCCTCCTTGAGCTCTTTATAGGAAAAGTTTGGGATCTGAAAATAGGAGACTCCATATATAGCGTTTACCTTGCAGTTACCTAACGCGGCAATTTGGGCGCATTGGCATGAAATGACATTGTAGATGAAGCACGCTATCAGACGGAGGCGGTTATCTTGCTGGCTAAGCTGGTGTAATATCAAGCCTGGACTTGCCGATATATTCTTCTCTTCGATTAATAAAATTTTTTGGCAAGGTAGCGCTCGTGTGTCGGCTGTCTTTTTCCACCTTCATTGTCAGGTTGTGCACTTCAACTCAGATGTCTTGATGTTAGAGAGAAGTGGCACTGAATGTTTTCGTTTTACTACAAAGTCGATATCTCAAGATGTACTCCTAAGGAAAGAAGTAAAACGATAAAAACTGCCACTTGCATAATAAGTGCTGTTATTAAAACTAAAGGTACTGGGGACTACAGTGTCCAGAGATTCATATAGGCTGGCTATTCTAGGTTTGTCTTCATATAAAGCATCACGCGGTTACAAAGGCTTACTGATACCGGACGCCTTAATGTGTTAACAGCAGAGGGAAAACGCCTGATGATAAAAAGGCTGAACACAGGGGCGTGTGAGGTAGCTTCATATCTGCTGCCAGTAGAACGTTAACTACGCATGACCAAAAGCACAAAAACAAAGCCGCAGCCATGTGTTGACAGCAAACCTGGAGTTGTATAGCATTCAAGAGTTCTAGGCATGACTGCACGGGATGATGGTAGTTTTTTCTGCTTTCGCTTTCTTTATTTTGCACCCCTTATGTTGATATGTGTCACATGAACAGCCAATGCGCTTCTAGCACCAAATCGTAGGCACACAAGCTTCTTAACGCACTGGCTTCTGTCTTGTACTCGAGGAGCACCAAACACACGCACGATAGGGGCGAAGTAATCGGAGCTGACCTTTGTTGAGCCATATGTCACCGAAATGCGTTCAAAACTGTAATTAAACTGGAGGGCAGCCTGTGTAATGCTTTATAGTTTTGAAAATTTTCTGTCGAAGGCTAGTTTGATGATTTCCTATTAATACAATTACTCTTTTTCGCCTGTTACAACGGTCACGGCTTCACAAAAGTAAAAGTGGCTGCGGGTGATGAAACGCGGATAATTCATTTAAATAGAATTGGAGTTAGGTTTCTGGCTCTTCAAATTAGGCGCTTGTTCGTATTTGGGGAGAGAATAGCAGATGTAGCCCTTGTTACGGTCTCTAAAGTGCAGAAACATACGCTAATTAGGCATGCAAATAACAATCCCCTGATTTACCAAGGTTCGTTTCGAAAACCTTGCGATCTCTCGCAGCATGCAGGAGGGCACAAGTAAGCCAGAGAGCCTCAGCTTTAGAAAGTGCTCAAGGGCGGTGTTTCAAGAGAATGCAAGATAACAATCAATAATAAGAAAAGAGTTTAGTAACCATGGCCGCCATTATGTCTCGCTCGATCTTCTAATGTGTGTGACGTTGCGGAAGTTTTAAGGCTAAAGCCTTTCTGGGCTCATGAATGGCGTCGACTGAAGTTGTACGCGAAAGATGTAGACGGAAGTTGTAGATGGAAGTTGTCCGCGCTAAATGTCAACCATAAGTTTATGGGAAAAAGAATGCAAACGTCAATTAAGCAACAGTTCTTTAGCAATATATAAGTATAGAATAAAAATAAAAATAAACCAATATTGAGAAGAATAAACGAAATAAAATTAAAGATGAAAAATAAAAATTAAAACGGCAAAAAATTGGAGGACGCTTAAACTTCGTCTTTAAGGGTGGGACGCGACGGCGTGTTCCAGCGTTGCCAAGGGGTCCACCGAGCGTCATCACCTGTTCGGCATGACACGCAGCCCGTAGGACAATTTAAGGAAAGGAAATGACGCCTTTCTCACATATCGTGGTGGACACGCGAACCGCGGCGTAAGGTGGTGGTGGTAGTGGTTACATTAAAAATAATAGTAAAAAGGAAGGAAAAGATTTTTGCTAGCCCCTGCATCTGCCATCGATACTGAAGCACCAGAGCTGGGGCAGCAGAAATAAAGGACAGCAGGAAGAATGAAGAAATGAAATGAAAGATGTGAGGGGACAGGAAGAGAGGATAGGGGGAGAAGTAATATGTACAAACTATTTACACAATAAGAAATGTGTTCAGGTTGTGCGCGGGATTAGTTCATTTTAGAGGAATTAAATCACACACGTGCACAGCACTGTGTTCATTACAACTGGAGTGGGGCGTCGTAAGGGAATTGAATACTTCCGACGCGCGGTGCCGAAGGCTACAGCTGCTACTACTACGACGCCTAGGGCTTTTTGACCAAACGAGCTGTATACGTTGTCGCGTAAAAAGCAAATATAAACAGAAAATGACCGGAAAAAATGAAAAATGGACGGTGAAAGAGGACAGAGAAAGGCTCCCGCATTTCCGCTCATAAGCAGACAACTGCAATCCTGTAATGTTTTTATACTGGGAGGGAGGGTAGGAGGAAAGAATATCCTTGTGTGCCGGTTCTCGCAAAATTTCTCGCAAAATGTCTCGCCATTTTAATCAGGCGACTGCCACGCCTTTACGCTATGAGTGCTCCTTGGTCTAGTGCAAAACAACTATACGCATAAAATAATCAAAGGCGGTGCTTACGCTGTGAATGCAATCAGGGCCGAAAGAACACACAGACAGAGTAATCTTGATTTCATCTCGAGAGCTAACGAGCCGTTCCGCCGTGCAGAGTTTAATAAGGAGCTGAATTTTCCGCTCTCTATAAATAAAGCTCCCAGATTTACATCTTTTGAAGTTCTTTGTTGTCGATACCATGCTGTTTCTTAATATTTCCTCACTCATAACGACTTGAACATTGATTATGAGTTTCCATTTTATGCAGTGACTCAACAAAAAGAAACGTTAAATATTTCGAATGTTAAACAAATGCGTTATTATTCTGTAGTTTCATACTGACATATTACAGATAAAGATATATTTTTTGTTGCAATCCATTTGAGCTGTGCTTCGGAACTGTTTTCTTATCTTTTTTCTATTCGAGTCACAAATAAGTTCTTTACAGAAACTGGTCGTGTTGCTAGGCGATAAAAATAAGTTACGAGAAATATTTGAGAAACATTCGCTTATCGCGTATTTATTACCAGACCCTAGCCGCAGCAAGGGCTTTCTCTCACAATTGGGAACTTCAGGACCTCCTGTGAGACAGTGGAATGTAGTACGCATTCCTTTGCTTGTGTATTATTTCAACTTTCATGGTTTCCTCGAAGTAATTTGTGTCACAAAATTCGGCGCATCTTCGAAAAAACGGCGCTGAGCGTTACCAATCGTGCCCGCGCGCGGTAAAATAAAACAAAAAAAAACAACGGGGAAGGACCCCCGGTGAGCGCGTAAACCTTGAGGGGTCTTTCCACTCAGCTCGCCAAAGTAAACATAGCCACGCACGGCGTTGATTTCTCTAAAATGTATGAGTAGTTTCTACTCATCGTCGATGGAGAAGGCGTGACCTTGAGCGCGCTAAAGTGATACCCTCACCCCATCGCTGTCGCGCCGGCGTCTTCGCATGCGAGAAGGAACCAGAAATTTCTGGAAGGCGGTTTCCGCGCTCGACCAGTGGGGTCGCGCGCCCGCCGCGAGAAGGAGAAGGAGTTTGTGCAGTTGATACTGCGTGTATGTGCGCGCCTGCCTTGGCGCGAAGAACAAACAGACGTGGTCTGCGCCTATAAATGAGGGGCTTCAACCGTTGTCTGTTTGGCTCCGACCTTTGGCTCTGACCCAATCTCTGCCTTGCGACCTGCGAAAGCTGGGCACCAAACGACCAACCCCCTTGTCACTTGGTACCTGGTCTCCGGCTGAGCTTGCCACGCAAAGTCGAGGGCGTCTCCTTTGTGACTGAGACCGCTACCCCCGCACGCTCTTAGGGTGTCTGGAAGCGCACGCAAAAGTGCGCGAAGTGGTGACATATTCGGGCGTCCGTAATTGAATGCGTCTCCAATGGTCAGAATATGTCACCACTTCGCGCACTTTTGCGTGCGCATCCAGACACTCTTAGATCGGGGGGTAGTGGTCTCAGTCACAAAAGAGAAGCCCTCGACTCAGCGTGGCAAGTTCAGCCGGAGACCAGCTACCTATTGACAAGGGGGTTGGTCGTTTGGTGCCTAGCTTTCGCCGGCGGCAAGGCAGAGAATGGGTCGGAGCCAAAGGTTCACAAAACAAAACAAAGTTTATTCTGCAAAGAGACGATACAACGTATTTCACAATCACTCGTACGAGCAGATACGAAGTGATTTACAAATAGAATGCACCTCGTGCAAAGTTGCATTACCAGACCATCCAAGAGGTGACCAGCGCTGCCCAGGCAGCACTGCGATTTCTGGAGCGCACGTGTGAAAACAGCTTCTGGGAGCCTCTTATGAACCGCGTTATGAACGATACAACGCGCCTAGCTTTTTTTCCCTTAGAGCATTTTTTTCTTAAGTAATATATAGACATAGTCAATTAGTTGACTTTGGCTTCGTGTGGCTTCCACAGAGCGCAGATGCTCATGCCTACAAGTGCTGCGAGCCTTTGTCCTCGTCCTGTGTCCCTTTCTTGTCGTCTTTGGTCTCGCGCTATAAGCCCACCTGCAATTAATGACTCACCAACTGTCCCAGAACTCCACTTTGCTGTGAGGTGGCACGAAAAAGCGGTGCTGCCAAAAATGCTTGCTCTACCCACAAGGTTGTGAATTCCGGCGGTCCCATGCCCATTCATGAATAATTCATGCGGTCCCACTATGGCAGGATATGACCAAGGTGTGATCAAAATAATCTCACGGAATAGTTACGAGTGTACAGCACGATTGACAGAAAGAACGTACTCCAACTCTCGCCAACTTGTGCGCCAAGCCCCTTCAGTACCGCCTGGCAGTCTTTCTAAATATACGAACCCTGCTGCAGTTGGGCGCAGCAGCTTCTTGGCGTGATCTCAATCCCGTGATGTGAGCTACCCCAACTTGCGCTCTCAAGTATGGGGTCACTCTGCCTCCAGCCGGCCGGGAAGGCGAGCTTCCGTGCAAGCTACACGCAGGCGTTATTCAAGTACGCAACCCGTTTCCCCAACCCGTGGCGCAGAGTCGCAGCCACGGCAGGTCCGGACGAAATAGGCAACGGCAGGGCAGGCTAGGAAATAGTTTATTATCCTAACGCGAGGTAAAGTACACTGCGGAAGAATGTTCTATCCGTAAAATAGATGTTGAGCAGCTCACCAGGTCATTGACGTCGTCTGGGTTGGTGTTCGGGGGCCGGCGGGCAGCGGAAGGGGTCCGTGGGGCAGTTAGGTAAGGTCCGGCAGCGAGACTCGCTTCCCGCCGCGCGTTCCTCCCTTTTGTCCCTTCGGGCATTGCCTCACTGGCAGCAAATCGTTGCCGTCAAGCTTAGGGCCGTTGTACGATCGTTTCGGAGCGCCTTCCGCCTCGTCCGCTTCGGGAGCGGAGCTGGCGGATCCGCCTCGTTCGGCGAACGGATGGAAAGTTGGTGAACTTCAACTTTCTGGCGGACGAGCGCATCCGGCCGGGGACCGGATTGCAGCTATTGGCTGCTTTTCCCGTGACGTCAGTGACGTCCGAGCCCCTCCTCCCTCCGCCTCGGTTCTGCTCTGCCCCGGCCTGCCGGGGCAAGATGGCCATCCGTCGACTGAACTGGGGAGCGCGGCCTGGGCAGTGGCAGCGATGTCGCGAAGCATATTATATTGTACACATCTTGATATTACCAGTGTTCAGAGCGACTGCAAACTTCGCCGCGTTCAGCAGTTGCGAGCGATAGTTCCACTAGTTGAATTCTGTAATCATCTACGTTGACGGAGTTGACAGAGCGCCTCTTCAAACCGATGCAAACCTGTGCAATGGCGGTGTCACGAAGTGTTTATTTCGAGCTGTTTTTGGTTTTTGCATGCGTTTGTAATTCCTGCTGCGGCTCTGCAAACCGACGCAAGACCTGTGCAATGGCGGTGTCACGAAGTGTTTATTTCGAGCTGTTTGTGGTTGTGGCAAGCGTTTTGAATTTCTGCTGCGAGTTATTTTCCTGTGCGTGCGCAAGTTTCACAGCATAGCGACAAGTGTCCGCGTAGTGAAAGTGATTATGGTCGGTGCGAGTGCTTTCCCGTCAAATCAGCGATATGTTCATCTGCGAAAAACTCGCGACGCCCGCCGTTTTCCGAATGTTGAAATGAACTTGGAGCTGTGCAGCTGGTCGCTTCCGTTGCGATGGCTGCAGTGATCGTGACCGAGGCGAGCCCACGACGTTGTTTCTGCTACATAGCAAACTGCTGCGTGTGCGACTTGACACGATCTTGGCTGCACGGCCGTCGCAGTGTTTTCTGCTGCGACAACAGCAGCGTCGCCAGTCTTGTGCGTCTTGGTGCACGATACAGTGGTACGTTTTATGATCATGGGTGCGCAGGTTGAGACAGTGTGCCAGCGGCATTATGTAGCCTGTGTGAAAAAAATCGGTGCGCAGTGCAAATGTCAGTTCGGGGGCACCGTCATTTTGTATGTGTGTGTGTGTGTGTGTGTGTGCCACACGTCAAACAAAGGTACCAAAGTGAATTAAGCTGTCTCTATGCTTTTGTTGGAGGCCTGTTTGCCAACATGATTTTGTCAGTGCCGAGCAGTTGTTGAGCAGCAGCGCTTAATGCTATCAGCTGCATTAGTTTATTTGATGAGGCATTATCGAAGCCTTCAAGAGATGTAATCCATGCACATTTGCATGTTCATATGCTGCCTTCATTTGTTTGGGACTGCCTATGAACACGATTATTTGCCTGCAGGGTGATGATAACCCTGGTTGGCCAGAAAAGAACTTGTGTCGGCAATGTAGTATGTTCCGGGATTTTCTTAGCCCTCCTCGCATTTTCCACGAGCAGAAATTTATTTGCTCATCAGTGAATTCATAATTGAACATTCCTCACTTATATAAGTTGCCTGCAACACTTATCCGATCCCATCTGTTTCATGGTCATGACAGCACTATTCCTACACATGTTATCAAACAACAGTTACAAGGCTTTTTTAATGCCTTGAAATGTGCTATGCACTGTTGCGTGGCGGTTGGCTTTGCAATACCAGTCTGCACTCATTCCTGCGAGCCCTGCAGTATTGACGCAACTCTGGATCAGTTGAGGCTGACACCAGATATAAATTGAACCCATTTCTTTTTTGCTTGGATCGGCTGAAATGGTTGTGGTCATTAGCATTCACAGATTCTCCACTTTGCACTGGAACAAAGTTCTGTTTCTGCCTAACGTGCGTGCCTGAAACCAGAGCATTGCATTTTTCGTCTCGTAGTGCGGAAAATCTCTACACAAGGGTCGCTGACGAGAGCCGCCGACAAAAGCAGGAACTTCAACACGCACACCATGGCGATGCCGAAGCGCAGCCTACTAGGCCTAGGTGCAGGTCGCCGAGGAACGGAAAAAAGTACCACGTGACCACGACAAGAGGTTATTATTTGGGGGGGGGGGCGCTCGTACGGGAAGTAGGAAGGGAAGGGGGGGGGGGAGCGCAGTGTGCAGGGATATCGGGGTTTGGAGAGGGGGGCGGGAAAGGAGGCAAGGGAGAAGGTAGTCGGGCGCATACCGATCTGCACCTTGGGATGCGGGAGCCCGTTTCGGCGCGTGGAGCGATGCTGGCGGTGCGCTGGCGCCGGCTAGGTTGCCACCAGCCGGAGAAGGCTATTGGACAGACGGATATGCCCGGCGCGCCAATCGGCATGCTGGGACCATCCGCCTCGCTCGCAAGCGCCAAAGTGATCGTACAACACCTTTCCGCCTCACGTCCGCCTGGCGGCCGAAAACTGGCGGACCGCTCCCGAAGCGGACGAGGCGGAAGGCGCTCCGAAACGATCGTACAACGGCCCTTAGGCGTGCTACCCTCTCCGCAGAAGGCAGCGCGCTGCCGTGACGTCACGTCAGTGCTGGGGCGAAAATGAGCAGAGTCGCGGGGGTGCCTTCTCTCCACATTCCTGGTGGCCAGCGCGCCCGTGTAAGTCACGGTCGCCGCTGGCGCGGGGGACGAGGAGGGGATACCAGTGTATCCCACATCCTCCCCTCCTTAAGAAGCCTCCGGAACACAGAAACAGGGGCAACATTACTTGATCTTCTCCGCCATCCTGGGATCGAAGTTCTTCAGCTCCCGCAGGTGCATCGGTTGACGGCCGCGCCACGCCCCCGCGGATTAGCTGCTTCGCTCCGAGGGCTTGGCCTCCCGCACGGTGACGCTTGGCATCTTGCTCCCTGTCACGGTCTTCCGAGTGCGCGCGGCTGCGCCGTTCCGGTTAATTCGGTCGACCGCCTCCTTGGCGCCGGCTGCGATGGCTTGGAGGCCAGGTCCATGGCTGCGCCTCTGAGGTACGGAGTCAGGTGGCTTCAGGGGCCAGGGCTGTGGCGCTTTATGGTAGAGGCCGCGGTTGGGCTGCCCTGGCATACCTGGTCAGCAGGCGAGGACCCAGGGTTGCGGTGGTAATGGGGCCCCGCAGGTGGTGGCGCACAGTCGGCGGGTGGGCAGCTCCGATGCGATGTGACAGGTAGCAGGGGTGGCCAGGGTGGCGACTGCAGGTCGCGGGCAGGGTTTAGCGTCGAGCCTTGGGCGCGGCGCGTTGCCAAAGCTGGATGGTGGCTGGTAGTGGAACGGTGTCGTTCTGTTGTGCCCTGCTTCTTTTCCTTCTGCGCTGAAAAAGGTCAACACAGATGCAGCCAACTCCCGCAGCGCGTGCTGCGTGGCTGTTCGACCCTCACGATAGTCATGAGGGTTAACGCAAGTCAGTCTTGCGTGACACTGATCGGCATGAACGGCCCGTACGTTCATGCATCTAACGAGACTGTCTGCCGGCTCGCGCCCTCACTCTAGGCTGCGCAGGCAGATTCTGTTTCTGCTTAGGGCGCAAGTTATAGCGGCACGCGGGGTTCGCCGGCTGATTGCAGCGCTCGTTATCCGACTGCGGCGCGGGTCGGGCTGTGTCCTCTACCCACTCATCTCGCTGCACGTAGCGTTTCAGGTCGCATACGTGCACCGGTCCGCCTGTCGGTTTCGACCGCAAGTCCTCGAGCCTGTAAACGAGCGAGGAAAGTTTCTCTCGCACGCGGAACGACCCGATCCATTTCGGCGCCAACGAGGCCGCAAACTGTTTGCTAGCGTCGCTGAGAACGTGCTGGCGTCGAAGCACCAGATCGCCCACTTCGTAGTGAACATCCCGGTGCGAGCGGTCGTACTGTGCTTTCTGCTGCGCCCTAGCGGTGCTCAGGTTGCGGCGAGCCTTGCGTAAGGCCTCCATCATCTTAGCGCGCAGCTGCGTCGCGTACTCAGCTCGTGCTGACGAAGCGACTGGCGTCTTCCTGCTGTCCGATAGAATCCGGTCCATCGGATTGAGCAGCTCTCTACCCAGATTGAGAGAAGACGGCGCATACCCAGTCGAGCGGTTAACGGTCGAACGCAAAGCAAACGCGATCTCCGGCAGATAGGAGTCCCATTCTTTGTGCCTCTCAGAGTACGCGACAAGCAAGTGGTTAAAGTTGCGATTGACTCGTTCCGTGGAGTTCGACTGAGCATGATAGGTGGTCATTTTCTTGTGCTTAATGCCGAGCGCAGCGCACGAATCAACGAACACCTTCGCAGTGAAGTAGGACGCGTTGTCCGTTATCAGCTGCTCTGGGAAACCGAACCTGGTGAATACGTCCATCAGCTTCTCCATGATCACTCGTGCCGTCAGCTTTCTAAGGGGAAAAAGTTCAACCCACTTGCTGAAGTGATCCGTGACCACCAGCAAGAACTTGTTCCTACTCGGTGTCATAGGATACGGTCCCATGATGTCACACGCCGCGATTTGCCAAGGAGTCTGGCTGTTAATCGGGTGCATGAGGCCGGGTGGTCGTCCGCCTCGGGGCTTATCACTTTGGTACACAAGGCACGAGCGGGCGTAGCGTGTTACGTCCCTTTTCATGCCAAGCCAGGTAGCAAAGCGACACAACTTAGTGTAAGTCTTGGGGCCGCTTGCATGCCCTGTGATGCACGAGTCGTGAAAGTAGCGTAACAGTGCTGCTCTCAATACTCGCGGTATCACCACCTTGAACGCCTCGTTTGTGTCGTTCTCGGAGGGGATATACCTCAGCAGGACGCCGTCGGAATCCAGCAGATACGAATCCATCGCGCTCACAGCACTACCAGCTGTTTCCGAGCGCTCCGCACCGACAGCAAAACCAGCTGTTTCCGTGTGCGCGGCGGCCCTGCCGCCCGGCTCCCGGAGCCCGTCGAACACCTTTCGACAGAACGGATCCTTCTGCTGAGCTTCGAGCAGCTCCTTTCTGCTGAACACGATCCCCACGGAACTCGCGTAGTCCACGTGGTTCACGCTCTCGCCCTGGATCAACGGTTGGTCTGCGTTCCTTACATGGGCTACGGCTCGGGTCTGTCCCTCACTCTCTCCGGCTGTCGGGCGGTCGGTCGCGTGACCTTCCTCGCACTGGACAGAAGCTCGCGAGGGTGCGTCAGCCACAGCGTTGTTTTTCCCTTTGCGGTAGCGCACGGTGAAGTCGTAACGCTGCAGCAACAGGGACCAACGCGCTAGGCGGCCGCTCGGCTCGCTGAGTCGTCTCAGCCAGGTGAGCGCCATGTGATCTGTCTCGATCACAAATGCCACCGCATCGACGTAGTAGTCGAACTTACGCAGAGCAAAAACTATCGCGAGACATTCCTTCTCTGTCACCGAGTACTTTCTCTCTGCCGGCGTCAACGAACGGCTCGCGAAAGCTACCGGACGGAGAACGCCTTCATGCTTCTGAAGCAACACTGCTCCTAAGACCAGGTCGCTTGCGTCGGTTTGAATCACAAACTACCTGTTTAGGTCGGGTAGCTGCAACTCAGCCGTGTCAGCGAGCACTTTTGTGAGGTTGCGCAGTGCATCCTCTTGCTCATGACCCCAACTCCAGCGCTCGCCTTTCTTCAAAAGCTTTGTCAAAGGCGCCTGCAGCGCTGCGCAATCTGGGATGAACTGGCGATAAAAGTTCGCCATTCCCAGGAAGCGCCTGAGACCGGCTATATCTGTGGGCGGCGGAAACTTAAGCAAAGCCTCAAGCTTATCATCGCACGGCAGAATGCGGCCTCTGTCGATCGTGAACCCCAACAGTGTTATTCGGGTCGCGGCGATCTGCGCCTTCTTCGGGTTCAAAGTGATGCCCGCGGACCTCAGCCTCTCTAGGACGTCCCTCAAGTGGCGCAGGTGTTCCTCGAACGTTTTTGAGTACACCACGATGTCGTCTAGGTACGCGAGCGCATGTTGCCACTTCGCATCTCCCAGAACACGGTCCATTAGGCGCTGATAAGTAGCGGGTGCTCCTACCAAGCCAAAAGACATTCTCTTGAATTGGAAAAGGCCTCTGTGACAAGTGAAAGCAGTTTTCTCCTTGTCCCGCTCATTCATTTCAACCTGAAAGTATCCGCGGCTAACATCGAGCGTTGTGAAGTACTTCGCCCCACCTAGGTTGGACACTAGGGCAGAAATGGTTGGTAGAGCGTAGGCGTCTTTCCTCGTAACCTCATTCAGCTTGCGGTAGTCCACGCAAAGTCGATATGTATATTCTTTCTTTGGAACCAAGACTACCGGGAAGCTCCAAGGGCTGTTAGACCTCTCAACAACGCCAGTATCGATAAGTTCCTCTAAGGCGCTGTCCAGTGCTTTTCTCTTGGCCAAGCTAATTGGTCTAGGATTGCACTTCCAAGGCAGTGCGTCACCCGTGGCTATTCGGTGCCTTACTAGGGCAGTGAGGCCCGGGCGGTCAGTGAATGTCGCGTTGTACTCCTAGAGGAGCGATGACAAACGTGCCTTCTCCCTCTCCGTCACGCTGTTCACTGCCCTGCGCGGCAGAGCAGCTTTCTACCGCGGCAACCTTCTCCCTGCCCTCTCCCTCAGCGGCGATGGTCCGCTCGCCTCCTGGGTCTCGGGCTGGCGGGGTGGATTTGTCACGGTCTCCCCCGGCTCGCGCCGCGTTCGGAGTCTGAATGGCCTGCGACGCCGCGGGCGCTTTCGCGAAAGGCTTAAAGGCGCCTGACGTGCGCTCCCTGTAGCCGCCGCTGCTGATGTCTATCACAATACCTGTCTTGGCTAGGAAGTCTCGTCCAAGAATTACAGGAATGGATAAACAGGGAAGATGAACGAGGCGTTGTCGTCGCACGCGTCTTTCCCAGCGAACCACTATCCTAGCTGCACCGCTTGATTGCGCTGTGCCGCTTGCGATGCGAAAAGTGGTATCGCACTCTCTCAGCCGGATTTTGTTCTCGTGGAGATGGTTTAACACCTCGTCACCGAACAAAGAAGCGCTTGCTCCTGTATCTAGTAACGCGGTGAATTTCTTTCGAGCTATCGTTAGCTCAATGAACGGCGCTGAGAGGACAACAGAACTTCCTACGCGACATGCAAAAGGCGCTAGCAAACCAGGGTTTTCTGTGTACGCCGCGCGGGATCGAAGGTTGATCACCGGCGGCTTTGGCCGTTTCCCGACCGTGTTTGGTCACGGGCGGGAGGGCGGCCACACTCGCGGGCGAAGTGCCCCGGCTGGTCGCACCGGTAGCAACGGTTGCCCGGGCCCTGACGGGCTAGGCGCTGGTCGCCCCGTTCCGGTCGGTCATCTCGAACTCGCGGCGCGGATGGTGGGGGCCGCGTGTCGGCCTCGCGATCTCGCCTGGGTTCGTTCCGCTTTGCGGCAGCTTGTGCTGTTCGCGACGCGTAGCTGAACGGGTCCAAAGCGCGGTCGGACAACTCCCACCCCCTTGGGACACGCTCGTCAGCAAACTGTGCTGACGCTTCAGCTCTAGATGGACTGTGCGCTGAGCTGCCATTCCACGCGCAGCGCGGCTCAAGTGACAGCGATGCGGGTGGGGGCGGCCGATACGCTCGCACAGAGACGATGTCTCCCTGAATGCGCTTCGCCTCAGCTGCGAGCTCATCCAAATCTCTGAACCTGACTCCTCTCAGGTAAACCGTGAAAGTCGGGTGCGCTTGTCTCGTGACACGCTCAACTTTCTCCGTGTTCGTGGCGCGAGGGTCAGCGAGGTGATAAAGTTCGTCCATCGCTCGTACGTACTCTAACAGAGACTCGTCGGGGTGCTGGGTTCGGAGCTCCAGCTCTCTCCTCGAACGACACTCATAGTTTGCGCGAAGGAATTCGTCGCGGAAGCTTGCGCAAAACTCCTCCATTGTCCTCGCTCGGTTGCCGGCTAGTCGGTACCAGCGGGCAGCTTGCTCCGTCAAAGAAACAGGCACAACATGCGCGAGCATTTCGGCGTCTGCGATTCCTGTCACTTGCTGATAATGCAGCAGACGGTCGAGGTACTCATTTGCTCCCGTAGTGTCGTGGTACCCCGTGTAGGAAGCCAAGTCTATCCGAACACGTGGTGACTGGGCAGGGGCTTGCAAATTGTTTTGCAAAATACCCGCTAGACTCTGCATAACCTGCATTGCGTTCTGCAAGAGCACCTCGGATGATTGCGGACTGACGCCCCCGGAGTTGGGCGCAGCCGCTGATGGCGTCGAATGATGAGGCCTAGGTGTCTCATTGTTCGCGCCGCGGAGCGGCGAGGTGCCCGATGTGGAGCCCCGCATGCCAGGCCTAAGTCCTACCAACGCGTCAGGAGATGTTTCTCGGCTATTCCGCGTGGAACGCCCAATATTAACAAATTCAAACCCTTCCAACGGCGCGTCAAGTAGGGAGCCCTGGTTATGTGCCGCTGGCTCTGACAGCATAAACAAAGACTGCAAGTCAATCCTGTCGGCTGCCATCCTTTGTTAGTGCGACGGTAGTCGTTCGCTCCAACAAAGATCACTGCTCGATTGCCTAGTTCGCCCCACGTTCGGGCGCCAAGATATGGGGTCACTCTGCGTCCAGCCGGCCGGGAAGGCGAGCTTCCGTGCAAGCTACACGCAGGCGTTATTCAAGTACGCAACACGTTTCCCCAACCCGTGGCGCAGAGTCGCAGCCACGGCAGGTCCGGACGAAATAGGCAACGGCAGGGCACGCTAGGAAATAGTTTATTATCCTAACGCGAGGTAAAGCACACTGCGGAAGAATGTTCTATCCGTAAAATAGATGTTGAGCAGCTCACCAGGTCGTTGACGTCGTCTGCGTTGGTGTTCGGGGGCCGGCGGGCAGCGGAAAGGGTCCGTGGGGCAGTTAGGTAAAGTCCGGCAGCGAGACTCGCTTCCCGCCGCGCGTTCCCCCCTTTTATCCCTTCGGGCATTGCCTCACTGGCAGCAAATCGTTGCCGTCAAGTTTAGGCGTGCTACCCTCTCCGCAGAAGGCAGCGTGCTGCCGTGACGTCACGTCAGTGCTGGGGCGGAAATGAGCAGAGTCGCGGGGGTGCCTTCTTTCCACATTCCTGGTGGCCAGTGCGCCCGTGTAAGTCACGGTCGCCGCTGGCGCGGTGGACGAGGAGGGGATACCAGTGTATCCCACACAAGAGAGCAACACCCCTATCCGTTACAGGCGATAAGCGTCTGATGGGGCTTCCAAAGTCCGTGCTGCAGATGACGACGACTCCATTTGCCGCGATAGTGAGGAAGAAGGAGCTAAGAAGAGCTGCCCATCAAAGAGTGCGGAGTGTTCGCACTCTGGTGTGCAAATCATGGAAGCTCCGCGGGAACGTGGGCTTCAAGCAAGTTCACCGTAGCCTTTACTTTGGTTCATCGGTGTGAATGTGGAGTTGAGTTTGCAAGGCATTCCCCACTTCTAGA
The DNA here is from genome assembly GCF_052857255.1 of Amblyomma americanum. Taxonomy (NCBI): domain Eukaryota; kingdom Metazoa; phylum Arthropoda; class Arachnida; order Ixodida; family Ixodidae; genus Amblyomma; species Amblyomma americanum. The sequence goes on along the minus strand of NC_135507.1, from coordinate 38,472,957 downwards.
AGCACATGTGCGCGTAATCCTGTTGCTGCACCAACAATTGGCCCGAGACCAACGGCCCGCTCAGACCGGTAACTCTTTCTACATGGTATCCTCCTTCCGCTGCTGCCTTTTCTGTGGTTCACCCTCACGCGCGCCGATGCAATGCCTTCCCATTCAGCATAGATGGGTCAACTAATAGGTCAACTAACTTTTGCGTCGGCAGAAGCTCGGGGTCAAATGACCTTCCGCCTGCACGTTCAGCATAGTTTGGACATTGCAGTGAAATTGCAGCGATACTCTCCACGTCTTCATTCGCAGCGTTGTCAGAGCTTATTTTGTAGTTTTCAGAGGTATTTAGAGGTGCGCCAGCCGAGCGAAATTACACCCGCAACATAATCAGCGCGCCGATGGCAGCTGTCTACGCAGCGAAACGTGCTGTGTTATTCATCGCCAATGCGCGAAACTATGCCGGATGAGCGGTGAGCTTGTCGTCTAGGGAAAGCTCTCATAAAAAGCTCGCACGACGAAATCATGTTCTGTTGTCTCAGTTTGTCCGTCAGCAGTACCACGGGCGTAGCACCGAGGGACAGATTAAGCATAAAAAATTCACACGGCGGTTATGACTGTGTAACGCGAAGTTCAGCGATAGCTGTTTAGGCGTTTAATTTGGGGGATATTTTCCTGGCATATTGGTGCAGTGGTCAAGTGATGCATCCCGGCACTGGCAGGCTGCTGTTACAAACAGAACCACCAGTAGTGCTATGCGACCTAGGTTAACGCACCAACCGGTTGCGCCGACGGCGGGTGACTAAGACGTGTAAGACAGGACGGGCGCCTGACAGCTATCGCTGTGAAAATAATCACAACAAAACTGAAACCTTAAACTGAGGAACGTCTGTGCACAGTTCCATAGATCTTTTTTCTGTTTTTCATATGTATGTCTCCAATGTTAGTTTTCTAGAATGCGAGTTAAAACGAATTTTTCTTAAGAGGACTACTTCGTCATTGTCATTATTGAGTTTTTATGCCGTCTTCATCCCATCGGTATGTACGGATTTCGCAAACCGATTGCCGGAGACCAAATACATGCAAGAGGATTTGGAGGAGATCCACGAGGAGGCTGGATGCACACACAGTCAGGACCGCAACGAGCTCCCAGTCTTGTATTAGGATGGCACTGAAGGGAATTAAAAAAAAAGTAGTTGGCAGAATGTGGACCTATATAAACGATAGACATCCATCTTTTACTATTAAGATTGGTGAATATAAATGGCAGATAGAACATGCATCTTTTACAACTAAGATTGCTTTAGAAGAAATCATCTGCAAATATAGTTGGTGAAAAAATTTTCTATTTAACAAATTTTCTTGCTTGTCGTACTGGCAGAAATGCTGCGTTAACAGGGGTGATTATGATGTAGCCAGTGATGCGACATTTGGAGTCCTGGGAAAGCAGCAAGAATTAAAGATTTGCTCGCAGTTTCGTTGGATAAGATGAAATCTACTGCCTTAAGTGTAGAAAGGTCACGACCTTAAGCCTCTAGGAATTACTCAAGAATGCAAGCCATGTACAAGTGCATTTCAAAACCAAGGATGGAAGGCTTGATGGAAAATAAACAAATACATTGATCTGCGTTTACTCAAAATTAATTTGTAATGTAATCACTAACAGAGTCTGATGTACCCTGGGTTTAAATCCCTCTAGAAAATGTACGGGCTTACGGACAGCGTTAAAGAGTACAATATTGGCTGCATTATTAACACGTGTTAAATAGAGACAAGCATGAAGAACAGAGTAAGCGTAAATAGCTGAGAAAAAGCACATGATTTCATTGAAACGTTATGAGCTGTGTGCGAAATTTAGTATTGAGGTTGTAAAAGAGGCATACGTATGAGAAAATGCAAAGCTCTAGAGAGACTGTGTGCAGATCGCTCCCTTCTACATCTTCATGAAGGCGTCCACTGCAGGGCAAAGGCTTCCCAATTGTCTTGTATTATTAATTAACCCTGTCTTTTGCCAGCTGCGGCCATCATATGCCCGCGAATTTCTTAATCTCATCCGCCCCCCAAACTTTCTGCCACTCTCTGCTACGCTTGCCTTCCCTTCAAATCCACTCCGTGGACTTTAAGGAGCAGCGGCTATCTGGATATCGCCTTACATGCCATGCCCAAGCCCATTTCGTCCTCTTGATTTTGACCACGTAGGGTTGTCTAACGTGCACTGCCATCCCACAGTACACTGAACTCTAGCATTTCGCCTCAACGAAATTCTGGCCGCCACCGCTGGGATCGAACCCATGTCTTTTAGTGTCAACAGCCGAGCACCATAATCACTGAGCCATCGCGGCGTCCTCTGTGCAGGTAAGTTCTATCGAATGGGCAACCAAAAATTTGTACGCACAGTACGAGGACAGTAGGGAATCCGTTGCATCACAGAACGAACTGTAGTTCTGCAAACAAAAGACTGCCATAAGAGCAATGGCTGTGCATTTCGTGCAAAGTGGAGTTGAAGTTGTTTCTTGACGGCCGCCCAAAATAGGTTATGGCAAAAGAAAAACACAAAATAAAACGTGTAATCTAGTTTCTTCCCATAAGCTGTGCCAATATTCATTCTGAAAACTTACGTCCGCGGAATTCCCCCAAGTGAAGACTGAGATCCGAAAAACAATAAGACTTCAATAAGAGTTTCAACAATGCAGTCAGAGTTAATTGGCCTTCCAGCAGTTTATCATCCGTACAGAAAAATCTGTGTTTAATCCATGTTAGTTTAACTAACTCCACCAGTAATCAGCAGCACAAACTTACTTCCTGTGTGTCGTTCTGAAGTTATTTCATTAAGCGATTAGAGCAAAGAATATGCTTTTAACGCGATATCGTTAAGGCCCGCTACGCAGAAAATGCGGCGTCGGCTTTGTGAGCGACAAATTGCGGGCATGGCTCTGGCAGGTTGTCGCAAGAAAGCAACCTAGGAGGAGATGAGCCACAAAGATGAGTTGACCCAGCGGCGTCATCACATCCTGCTCACTGGACAGTGAGGAAACTGCCCCCCCCCCCCCGTGGCAGATGGCAGTTAATAATTGGTAGCTGGGGAAGAGCAATCTGGGTAGCACAAGCACGACCACTAAGAGCACCTGCCATTGTGGGGCTATCGCTTAACCGCTGCGCCAGGAGGGGTATGAGGACTCCAAGGATTTGCCTTCAGAAAAATGGAAATTAACCCCTTACGCTATCGCGGCATTTTCTTAAGGCAGAGCTAGAGCGTCTGCTTCACTATTTTTTAAATATACCTCTGAATTAAAGCTGCGGGCAGTTTCCAAGTCTGCTTGTTATATGACAACCAGGAGTACCGGGGTTCTAGTGAAAAACCAAGGCGTCATTCTGCTTGTGATCTTGATGACCAAATTCAGCGAGCAGGAAAAAATATTTCTGCCTTTTTCTTTTTTAATCTCCGCCTCTTTATCCGGTTAACACCTCCCTTCACTCCAAGGTTCAGCTAGACGTCCAGTGTATGTTTCCCACCTCTCCATTAGTTCTGACTATTCAGCCTCTATGCAGACTTGCGCTTTCTGTTCCGCCAACCACAGGAAGTCGTTCGGGGCACTCACTAGGCTATAAGTGAATATAAAGCATCGCCAGCACACCCAAGCGGCATTATTCTCCCTCGTTGAATATCATGGTTTAAGCACTCCGTCATAAACTTTACAAATAGTTTCCCTGATTTATGAAATACTGGGGACGCATTGCACATCCAAGCGTAGATGACGAGATATTCATAAAGATTACCGGGCGCTTTCTACGCAGCGCTGTCTGGGCACTCGCATTAAGATCAGTTTTCTGAGAGCTGAACCCCATGGCACAAAAGGATGAGTCAGAAGAGAATTGAGTGCCTGATTCTTGCCACGCTTGCATAGGAAAGACGGCGGTCGCTGAGGATATCTGTATTTTGATTTGCATACGTTATAGCGTTTTCTGTGCGAATTACCACTGGAATCGCAGTGATGGGTCAGAGCCAATCACCTTCGACTTCTGAGCTGGAGGCTGCCGGTTCGAGCACCGGTCACGGCTGCAGTGCGCGGATGGAGGTGAAGAGAAAAAATCGCGCGTCCCCTCAGCAATGCAAGCACATATGTGAGACACCACGTTCTTTAAATTAATTTAGAGCTCATCTACAGCGTCTCTCATTACTCACGTGTTGTTTCAGGGTAGTAACCGCATAAACCACCCAACAATAGGAGGCGCTTAAGGAATTACGTATTGACGACACCTTGACATGGATGACGGGATTTGTTTATGCCAGGGTCACTGTATATTCACTTTATTCGGAGGTATATAAAGTGTTAATAAACTGTAGGGGACATTTAGGTTCTGCCTTAAGGGCATGACGCGATAACATTAATTGGTTGAAGCCTGTAGATGCGCAATTGGTAATCCGCAACTTTACATTCGTGGATCGTTGGGCGTCCTCATGCAACTGCCGCCGTGGTTAAGCAATGCGCTACTGCCCGGCGATGGCTGGTACAACCACCCGTGGTACTTTTTAGACCCATGTTCCTCTTCCCAAGTGAACTGTCACGACCAATTATTAATTTAACTGCCACATGCGACGGTGGTTACTTTGCTCACCGTCCGGTGGGCAGGTTGTCTTAACGGCACAAGGTCAAGTGACTTAGGTGCCCAACTTTTTTGCTGGAGCGGGCGATTCCTGCGGCTGCTCCGGCGGCGAGGCTTCGAACAGTTGCCGACGCTGATGCCGAAACCGACGCCAGATAATATTTATACGAGAGTATTTCTTGCCTCATTGAGCAAAACTTTGCTGTCGCCAGGAAGCCTTGGGAGAAACAAGGCTCGCGAATGACGTCGTCACCCTTCCTGGAGCAATAGACCATCATAAGGCAGGGGTTGAGAACGGCAAGTCGGCTTTCGCGGTGAAAGAGGTTTGGAGGCGCCCCTCCTCTTGCCAACGGTGATATGCAATACTCTCTCAGCTGGCTAACAAAGCACACTGGCCTCAAAAAGAAAAGGGGGGGGGGGTGCGGAAACGTGGCTCGCGAGAGGCGTCATCACCCCTCCTTAAGCAATGGGCCATAACAAGGCAGGAATAGATCGAACAATGACCTCTCACCTGGAGATCAAAGCAGACTGCGCTCAAGGTGTGCGCGGCTGGACCCTTCCCCACGCGTGCACTGGGTGGGAGGTTGCCGTCCCGACAGACTTGAAGTGGTGCATGTGCACAGTGGCGTGTCGGCTCCGCGAGATAATCTAAGAAATACGATGCCCACTGTCGTATTCATGTAAAGGCGGCTCATGGGTTCTTCATCATTCAAAATTTAATCTCTCGCGTCTACATCATCAGTCAGTAGAGAGCAAAGCATGGCCAGAAGCAGAAGTTCACTGCGGACGAAGAATCAGACCATCGGAACGAAGAGAAACTTGTAAAGCGAGCTTCGGCAGGGAAAGAGCGCTCACCTCCCCAAGCACTCAACAAAAACTCAGCAACATATGTAAATGCTATCGGTTTTACACATCATAAGAATCAACCAAACTCTCTCTTACAGCCGCCACAATGAACATTTGGCTGCCAGTTTATTTCAATGAGTGTTCAGCGTCCGCATGGTTAAAGTGGTGTTTTCAACAGGTCCTTTTTTTCCCAACACAATTGCAGCATGGAAGGAATTACCCGAATCTATAGCCTCCGACCGCGACGCACTTAAATTTAGGACTAAACTAGCTGCTAATCTCAACAAATAACTACAACAATTTCCTTTTTTGCGTGATTTTTATTCTATTCACTTTATGTAATTGTGGTCCGCGTTGCGTTTTTGAGAATATTGCATTTATACTGCTTATAGTCTGTTTTCAAAGTGAAAGTTTGTTTCAGAGGAAAGAAAATGGCGCATCTGTCTCACATATCGGCTGACACCTGAACCGCGTCGTAAGGGAAGAGATAAAGTAGGGACTAAGAGAAGAAAGGAGTATTTTAGTTTTGTTTTGTTACCATTTATGGTATCCTTGTATTGTTATTGGAGTGTTGTGTTGTAGTGCCTTTTCTCGTTTTTCTATTAGTGACCATTGATATATATGTTATCGTCTCCCCCTCATAGGTAATACCCCACTTAGGGGCCTTTTAAGAGATAATATACGATGATGATGATGATGATGACGACGACGACGATGATGATGATGATGATGAAATGCTTGGGTACACCTGTATATTTTCCGACATGGTTTACTAACGCTCTTGCGTTAAAACTTCGCACCTAGAGAAAACTACATAGCATGAATGTTAACTGGAGACCCTCCTAAAATTCATTTATTCATACAGCAATCCATTCACCCTCTCAGCTGAGCCATTCAAGTCGCATAACTAAGCAATGCGTGAGTTTTTTTCTCTGAAATGCGTGGGCAGGGGGCTGCTGAAATCAGAAAGAAAAGCGTCGGCGCGAAACGTTCCCAGCGGGAACCGCCTATTTTCCATAAGCTGAGTATTTGTAGCCACTGTTTCTAGCCTGCGCACCACAGCCGAGAGACGTTTCAAAGCATTTGGAGAAGTCTCGCAGTCACCAAACTTACACGATGGTAATGGAGATTGCACAAGGCGCTAGTTATGGCTTTGTGCAAAATATGGACGCATGCTGACGTGTGCGAACTCCTCCAAGCTCGGCACGCTGCAGGGCCCGAACGATGCGGCTCAAGTATAGAACAAGCGTGATACACCTACTTCACAATTCTTTTCCCCAAAACAATTTTATTAACGCGAAAGCATTATATAGCCATTTTGCATTAGCCAAAGGTGTCTTCACAGTTGCGTCATCGCATAAAAAAAATTGTGCTGAAGTTTGATTGCGTTAAATAGTGCGTGATGAGATCTTGCTGCGGGAAATTTTTGGTTGAAGAATTATAATTAGGTTATCAGTTAAACGCGAAAATTACATTTTCACGTCGACATGGCACCTGGACATCACAACTGAGACAAGTAAAAATTTAAAAAAAAATAAAAATAAAGAAATGAAATGCACACTGGCGTCGATTAAAAAAAACACACGTTCAAGAAAATGTTATGACGTCACATCCGCTGGCGTCAATGCATGTCGATGCAAAGGAGCAACGCATTGCTTTCGATTTTCTCCAAAGCCGTTGGCCGCAATGGTCACAAAGTTTTTTGTCAATTATTTATCGATTTTTCGATTGACAGCCACTAATGAAATAATTTTTAGTGAGCCATGTCGAGATTTCGTAAGCGCTCAAAAGGCGAATGTACGCAGACCTGTCGATATGCAGTTGCGCTTAGTTCGAATTTTATACAAGCGAGGAAGTAGCGTTTACGCTTTCAACGGTGCTCTGCGGATGTTTACAAAATGTTCTCTAAAGGCTACCGAACGATGTATATTGTCACCGATAAACGGTCAAAGCACTCAAAGCCAGGTTTAATTAGACGTGCTACGCGTCCAAAACAGCAGGGAGCTCGTGCGTGTAAGAAGAAAACCTCTAGCCCCTCGAGAGCGCAAGGCATGGCAAGTCCCATCTAAAACAGTTCGGCCGCGGCATGACGCCACTGAATTGATTGGGACTGTGGCATTACTCCCCCTCTCTGAAGGGCAACGAACTCTGTTCCGCAACAATGAGAAGCACGAAGACAAGGGACGGCGCATGTGTCCGGCGGCTGGTGTGGACAGGCCTGAAGTGCTAGCGGGCGTGGTACGGCTTCATCCGTGCGACATGGACGACTTCGGGGGTCGGCCGTCTAGAGGAGCGAACTGTACCCTGGGGAAGAACTTCATAGTTCACCTCACTGATTTGGCGGAGTACCTCGTAGGGGCCAAAATATCGGCGTAGAAGCTTTTCGGAGCACCCACGCATGCGTAATGGGCTCCAAACCCAGACTTGCTCGCCGGGCTGGTAACTAACAGCTCGGTGGCGGAGGTTATAGCGGCGAGCGTCGAGGGCTTGCTGGTGCCGGATGCGCTGTCGGGTGAGTTGGCGGGCGGCCTCGGCGTGACGAACGAATTGGGCAGCACTCATAACAGATGAGGTACTACTGGTCGGGAGCAACATGGCGTCCAGCATGGTTGTGGCTTCGCGACCATGCACCAAACGAAATGGATTGAAGCGTGTCGTATCTTGCAGAGTAGTGTTATATTCAAATGTGACGTAAGGGAGTATGGCGTCCCAGTTGCGGTGGTCTGCGTCAACATACATGGAAATCATGTCGGCGATCGTCTTGTTGAGCCGTTCGGTGAGGCCGTTCGTTTGAGGGTGGTAAGCTGTTGTCTTGCGGTGACTGGTGCCGCTCAGGCGCATAACCTCCTGCGTAAGGGCCGAGGTGAAGGCCGTTCCTCTGTCAGTTAAATCGATGGCGGGTGCACCGTGACGAAGCACAATATATTGAACAAAAAAGTTCGCAGTTTTGTCCGCGGTACCCCGAGGGAGAGCCGGCTGAGGTAGTCCGGCTGAGGTAGTCCGTGGCGACCACAGTGTAGCGGTTACCCAGCGAGGACTCCGGAAATGGGCCCAGTAAGTCCATGCCGACTTGGTGGAAGGGGACTTGTGGCGGATTAATAGGCTGCAGTAGTCCGGCTGGCTTAGTCGGCGGCGTCTTGCGACGTTGGCACTCACGGCAAGTTCTGACGTAACGCTGGACAATTGAAGCAACCCTGGGTCAGTTGTACTTTTGGCGTATCCGCGCCAAAGTGCGAGAAAAACACATGTGACTAGAATATGGGTCATCATGGAACGCCTGCAGAACTTCGTCGCGCAAGGCCGCAGGTACGACGAGCAGATAGGCAGCTTCCTTCGGGTTGTAGTTTTTTTTATACAGAACGCCATCGCGCAAACAGAATGACGACAGTCCACGTGAGAAGATTCGCGGGGGTGACGCAGCGCTTCCTTCAAGATACTCAATGAGAGGCCGTAGTTCACTGTCGTCCCTTTGGTGTTGAGTGAGGACGGACGTGGAGATGGCGCCGAGAAAAATAGAATCGTCGTCGGGATCAGCTCGGTTGTCCTCGATAGGAGCACGAGACAGACAGTCGGCATCACTGTGCTTCCTACCAGACTTATAAACGATGGTGACATCGAACTCTTGAAGGCGAAGGCTCCAGCGTGCAAGCCGTCCCGAGGGATCTTTGAGGTTCGCCAGCCAACACAGTGAGTGGTGGTCACTGACGACCCTGAAAGGACGGCCATATAAGTACGGGCGAAATTTGGTCACTGCCCACACAACGGCCAAGCATTCTTTTTCGGTGGTGGATTTGTTTGCCTCAGATCGTTACAAGGGGCGGCTCGCGTATGCGATTACGCGTTCGAGACCATCCTGCCACTGCACAAGGACCGCACCGAGGCCGATGTTGCTGGCGTCTGTGTGCATTTCAGTGGCGGCTGACTCGTCGAAGTGTCCAAGGATGGGCGTACTTTGGAGACGAGTTCGGAGGTCTTCAAAAGCCTTCTGTTGTTTCAGGCCCCAGAAGAATGGTTCGGAATCTTTCGTGAGGCGGGTGAGGGGCTCAGCGATCTGGGAGAAGTTCTGCACAAAGCGCCGATAATAGGCGCAGAGACCCAGAAAGCGGCGCACGCTTCGCTTATCGGTGGGCACAGGAAAAGCAGCCACGGCGGCTGTCTTATCGGGGTCAGGGCTAACCCCTTTAGCACTCACGATGTGGCCCAAAAACTTCAACTCTTCGAAAGCGAAGTGGCACTTGTCAGGCTTCAGGGAAAGTCCGGCCGACCGAATTGCTTCGAACACAGCGCGCAGGCGTCTCAGGTGCTCTTCAAACGTATGCGAGAAGATGACAACGTCATCCAAGTACTCGAGACAGGACTGCCATTTCAGATCGGCAAGAACGATATCCATCATCCGCTGGAAGGTTGCAGGAGCCGAGCACAGGCCGAAAGGGAGCACCCGGAATGCGTACAGACCGTCCGGTGTAATAAAGGCGGTCTTCTCCCGATCGTGGTCGTCAACCTCGATTTGCCAAACGCCGCTGCGTAAATATAGCGATGAGAAGTACTTGGCGTGGCGCAACCGATCCAGGGAGTCATCAATGCGCGGCAGAGGATAAACATCTTTTTTTGCGACTTTGTTTAAACGTCGGTAATCAACGTAGAACCGTAGGGTTCCATCTTTCTTTGCTACTAGAACAACAGGCGACGCCCACGGGCTCGTCGACGGCTGTATCACGTCGTCCTGGAGCATTTCTTGAACTTGGCGGCGAATGGCATCACGCTTCTTTGAAGAAATCCGGTAAGGCGGCTGACATAACGGCCGCTGGTTGGCGTAGACTATAATTCGGTGCTTAGTGAGCGGTGTCTGCCTAACCTTAGAGGTCGAGGCGAAGCAGTCACAGAAAGTCTGGATAACGCTTTCGAGGCAGTGTCCCTGATTAGACGGGATGTTCGGGTTCACGTCAGTTTTTATGGGAGTGATCGGTGCGGTGCCTCCACTGATGCCGAGGCTTCGGACAAAGCGTGCTGTCCCGCGAATTCGCCGAGTTCTTCGAAATACGCAATAACTGATCTGCCAGGCAAACACTGAGGTTCACAGCCAAAACTGGTTACCAAGAGCTCAGTTCGGCCATTGTTCAGCTCGACAATTCCGCGAGCAACACAGACGTGCCGACCAAGGAGCAGCGACATGTTGGTTTCAGCGATGCCACGAGTACCATTGATGTTGTCGGAATCTACGGTAACAAACATGCTAGCTCTTAACGGGATTAATATGTGGTCGTCAAAGACGCGTAACTTAGTCCCACGTGGCTCAGGATCGTCGTCAACAGGGGGTTGAGTGGAATATGACACGACCAGCTCCTGAAGGTTGATGACGGCACCGTACTCCCGAAGGAAATCCAAACCAAGTATCAGGTCTTTGGAGCACACCGGTAGCACAGCAAAGCAACCAGGGAAGGTAGCACCGCGGATCTGGATTCATGACGTGCAGACGCCAATTGGCGTAACCACATGGCCGCCGGCGGTGCGGATCTGGGGTCCAGACCAAGGGGTCAGCACCTTTCTGAGGGCCGTAGCTAGCCGACTGCTCATTACAGAAAAGTCAGCGCCGGTGTCCACAAGTGCGGTCACATCACGATTATCAGCGATTACTGGGATTTCGGCAGACACCAGTCGGTCGCAGCACGTCGTTGTCGTTGAGGTCGTCGGTTCAGGTCGTCGTCGGTCGGATCGTAGCCGCGAATCGTCGGGTGGAGGCTCTTGACTTGATCCAATAGTGGCGGCCCTACCCCCGGGGGACACCGTCTTCATTTTTCCCGATGTGGGGACGCGCCTCTGAACTGGCTAGAAAAAGACGGGCGGCTTTGCGAAGAAAACCGCCTTGGGGATGGCGAACGGGACTGGCGTCGCCGCGATGTCGTTGGCTGCACGTTATCGGACAGATACTGCTCGATGTCCCGCGGCCGTTCTCCGTAGCGTGGTCGAGATGCGTCAGGTGAAAACCCCCTTAAGCCCATTTTGCGGTAGGGGCAGTGACGGAGGATGTGGCCGGGCTCCCCACTGTGGTAGCAGAGCGGCCTATTGTTTGGCGTACGCCAAACGCGCGCTTTGCTCATGGTGGACAGGGGCTCCTGTGGTACGACGGGTACAGCTGCAGTTGGGTACCGCAGTGAAGGCACAGGAGTGACAGGAGAAAATGCTTGACTCACTGGCCTAGGACGACTTTGTAGTGCTTGACTGTATGTCTCACATAGGGCGCTGGCTGCGGAGCTGGTGGCGACTGAACAGCTCGCCGGACTTCATCTCGGACTACGTCCGGTATGGCAGCGACGCTTGCCTGTGGAGCTTAGAAGCGAAGTTTCTCGAGTTCTTCGCGCACCAGGCTCCTCACAAGCTCTCGAAGCTCCTCAGTGGGTAACGACGTGGGCGTGCAGTGGTGAGCGGCTGCTACACTAGCCTGGCGGCCGTAGTGCGCGCCCCGTTCATGCAGAGAACGCTCCATGCTTGTTGGCTCCTTGGCAAAGTCGGCCACCGTTCTTGGCGGGTCACGTACCAGTCCGGCAAACAATTGCTCTTTGACGCCGCGCATTAGGTGGCGTACCTTCTTGTCCTCGGGCATAGCAGGGTCGGCGCGATTGATGAGCCACGTCATGTCCTCGATGAACATGGCGACGCTCTCGTTCGGCTGCTGCGACCTCGATTGCAAGGCGATTTCAGCCTTCTACTTTCGTTCGCTGGTGTTGAACGTGGCTAAGAGCTCTCGGCGAAAGATCTCCCAGTTAGTGAAGGAAGCTTCGTGGTTCTCATACCATGTCTTGGCTGAGTCCTGTAGTGCGAAGTACACGTTCCGCAATTTGCGCCCGCCGTCCCACTCGTTGAAGCCCGCCACACGGTCAAAGCTGGCCAACCAGTCTTCGACGTCCTCAAACCTCTCACCGTGGAATGATGGGGGCGACCGAGGTGTGTGAAGGACAAACGGCGGGGCATTCCCGGAATGCTGACTTGTCTGGCTAGCCGTAGCGGACGTCATGGCCCTTGCTGGTCTTGCGAGTTGGCCGAACTCTGGTTGTAGGCCTCGCAGGCGGCGGCTCGCCATGTGGACTGGTGTTGTAGCCACGCGTTGAGAACCGACGTCAAGAGTGTCCTCGAGGTCAGCGTACATGGATCGTTATACGGCTCCAGTGTTAGTTGCTAACTCTTTTGAGGGGGGAATAATGTGGTATTGTATTCTGTAGTTATGTTTGTATAAACTAGGTGGCGCTAGGCATGCGCCCTATCTGGTCAGCTGACTCGCACATCTGTATATATATTCATCATTGAACTGGAATAAAAGGGAGTTGGTCGAAGTATGTACGTGGCGGGTGCTTGACGTGGTGGTGCTCCGGCTGCTCCGGGCAGTCGGACCGGGCAGTTCCCCAACGGTACGGGATACAACAGTTGGCGACGAGGATGGGCGACGAGTGGTGAAGTAACCGAACGCGGATGCAATGAGCCTGCATCAACCGCCCGAGTTCCTGCCGACGCCCGGGAAGCCCGCCATTCCTTGGACGCAGTGGCACCGCCTTTTCAAGAACTATCTCCTGGCGTCCGGGAGCGACGCTCACCCACCTGCGCGCCGTAAAGCTTTGCTGCTACACTGTTTGGGTGTGGAAGGCCAACGCTTGTACTACGCGTTGCCGGAGGAGAAATCGTCGACGCCGCCTACAGAAGGAAAGGAAGGAAGCGGTACGAGCGACGAGTACGATGCAGCGGTGGCTACGTTGGACGCTTACTTCACTTCTAAAACGAACGTCGTCGTGGAGCGGCATCGGTTCGGACAACGCACCCAACTGCCCGGGGAGACTGCAACAGCGTTCGTCACGGCGTTGCGTGAGCTGGCATTAAGTTGCGACTTCGGTAAGCAGGCTGACGATTTTATTCGTGACCAACTTGTAGCGAAAACGTGCAACCCTGTTCTTCGGGAACGCTTACTGCTTGAAGGCACTTCGCTCACTCTTGAACGCGCACTGGCTATTGCAAACAGTATCGAAGAAGCCACGAAATACTCACTTGAGCTGCAGTCATCGGCTGCGAGCGTTCAAAAGGTCGAAAAACATCGGATGCCATGCCGCTCAGAAACGCAGTTACCGCGTTCGCAGAAGCCGAAGTCCTGTTTCCGTTGCGGGTCTTCAGGGCATCTTGCAGATTCCAAGACATGCAAGGCGCGGGGTAAAACTTGCAGCAAATGTGGCAACCGAGGACATTTTCAGCGTGTCTGTAGAAGCGGCATGCCTGACGAAAGGGCCCTTGCTGTCCGAGAAGTCGACACCTGCAGTGCATCCGGCGATCTCAACGTGTTGCTTCTCGACCGGCAGTGCAAAGGAGGGATACACACAGAAGTCTTCGTACAAGATGTTCCTATACGTTTCCTCGTAGACACGGGTTCTGCTGTCTCCATTCTGTCGAACGCCAAGTATTCAAGGTTGAAACGCTTCCCTTTGCAGCCAACATCAGCGTCACTCTACGATTTCTCTCGCCGCAGAATAACCATCGAGGGGTGTTTCACGGCGCCAGCCATCTTCCAGGATCGGCAGGCCGACATTCTCTTCTACGTCGTCAAGGACGGTACTGACATTCTCGGCATCGACGCTGTCGAAACGCTGCGTCTGCAAATCAACGGTACGTCATTGCAATGCACCCATATTACGCAAGCGCCAGAAGGCCTTGACCGTGAACTGTTTTGCCAGTTTCCGCACTTGTTTGATGGCAAGTTAGGGCTTGCAACAAATTTTGTCCATAAGGTCAAGATAAGAGAAGGAATCACGCCTGTTGTTGCTAAGTTGCGGCGTTTGCCATTTTCAATGCGAGACCGAGTACGCGAAGAGCTGCAGCGCCTTGAGCAAGAAGATGTCATAGAAAAGATTGACACGTCTGAATGGGTGTCTCCAATCGTAGTAGTAGCAAAGAAAAACGGCAAGATAAGAATTTGTGTCGATCTGCGCGAACCAAACAAAGCGATTGTCGTTGACAAATTTCCACTGCCGCACACGGAAGAAATATTGCACAAACTTCATGGCGCAAATTACTTTTCAAAGATTGATTTAGCAGCTGCATATCACCAAGTTCTGCTAAGCCCTGAAAGCAGGGAACTGACTACCTTCATAACCGATAGTGGACTGTACAGATTCAAGCGCGTCTGTTTCGGTCTTGCATCAGCACCGTCTGCGTTTCAGAAAATGATGGCCACTATTTTGCAGAACTGCAAAAACACTTTGTGCTACATAGATGATGTCATTGTGTACGGAAGCACACGTGAAGAGCACTTCAAGAATTTGAAACAAGTTTTGCACTTGATTGCAAAGGCTGGATTGAAGTTGAATGACAAATGCATTTTTAATGTGCAAGAAGTCGACTTCCTTGGTCACAGGATCAGTCACAAGGGAATACGCCCTTTACAAAGTAACATTGACGCCATCAAGGCTGTGCCAGCCCCAACAAATGTCGGTACTCTGCGCTCATTCTTGGGCATGGTAGGCTACTACGCCAAATTTATACCTGACTATGCGGTGGTTGTCGAGCCTCTTCGAGAGTTGCTACGTAAGAATGCCACATTCACATGGAACCCTGCAAGACAAGCTTGTTTCGAGCAACTGAAAGGTTCCCTGGCCACAAGATGTTTACAGCTATTTGATCCTGCGGGTGACATTATTGTCACTACGGATGCCTCATCCATTGGCTTGGGAGCAGTGTTGCAACAGACAAGGAATGATGAACTGGTGACGATTGCTTTTGCTTCTCGCAGGCTTACTTCACAGGAACAGAAGTATTCTGTAGGGGAATTGGAAGCCCTTGCTTGCTTGTGGGCATGCGAATATTGGAGAGTGTACCTTTGGGGTCGTTCATTCATATTACGCACCGATCACCAGGCTCTGGTCACACTCCTTAGTACAAAGGGAGTAGGTCGCCGACCGTTCCGGATTGCGAGGTGGCACGCCAGGCTGTTGGCATACAACTTCACGATTGAATTTCACAAGGGTGACAAGAATACTGTTGCTGATGCTCTTTCAAGGATGCCCCTTCCAGGTCGTGTGGAGGAAGAGGAAGAAGAGACTGTTTGTGTTGTCTCAACATGCATTACTCATGAAAAGTTTGTCATTGAAACGATGCAGGACCCGTTGCTGCAGCAGGTTATAAAGTGGGTGACATCGGCATGGCCCGCAGTGAAGATGTTGCCTGCCGAAGCAGTTCCGTTCTACCGGGTGCAAACTGAGCTCTCAGTCGTTGGAGACCTCCTGCTTCGTGGTGACAAATTTGTAGTACCTTCGTCCCTCGTAGCACGGCTTCTTGACGCAGCCCACGAGTCTCATCCGGGAATAACGAGGACAAAGCAGCGACTACGTGAGCAATACTGGTGGCCTGCTATGTGCAAGCAAGTAGAACAATTCATTGCATCCTGCGCGGTATGCCAATCTGTTGACAAGTCTGCAAAACCCGTGACACCACCTCTGCAGCCAGTTGCATTCCCATCTGCACCATGGCAGAAGCTAGGCATCGATATTGTGGGCCCTTTTTCCGAAGTGCCGGCAGATTGCCGTTTTGCCATTACAGCCATCGATTACTACAGCAAGTGGCCTGAGGTTTGTTTCTCAGCAAGGGTGACAACTGCAACAGTCATCTCCTTTCTGCGAAGCATCTTCAGCAGGGAAGGATATCCAGACGAGATTGTGAGTGATCATGGTGCTCAGTTTACAGCCTTGGAGTTTGACAGTTTCCTCAAAGAACGTGGCATCGCTCATACGTATTCGGCAGTCTATCATCCGCAAGCTAACGGGCAGGTAGAGAGGTTTAATCGAGTACTCAAAGAGTACGTTCAAGTCTGCGCACAAGAACATCGGCCTTTGAAGGAAGCTATCACCGAATACCTGGGAGTCTACCGTTTCACACCGCATGCGACCACAGGAGTGAAGCCTTCCGTCCTTCTTCACGGCCGTCATCCCAGAACAAAACTTGATCTTGTAGGAGCGCCAGGTAAAGAGTTTTTTCAAGATCCGCAGGCAGCGATGAAGTCCATCCACAGCAGAGTAGCACAAAGGCAACAAGCAAGTAAGACTTACACTGACCGTCGACGAGCTGCAAAGTACTCTCCATTAACAACAGGTCAACCGGTGAGAGTCAAGTTGCCTGGTCACGTGCCTAAGGGCGCTCTGAGCTACTCGAGTCCATTCACCATTGTGGACCAATGTGGTCAAGATACCTACAAGCTCAATGATGGCCGCACATGGAATCGGAGTCGGCTGGTACCTTGCCCCCAACCAGTTCCACCACCTACAGTTCCGAAAAGTTGTTCGCCTGAATCAGCAAAACCACTTGGCGAACCACAGCAGGAGAACCACGACCCACCCCAGCAGCCATCTGTTCAGACGCCAGTTGAAAGGGACGTTCCAGGACTGAGGCATTCGACGAGACAAAGAAGACCACCAGTGTGGTTTAAAGACTATGAAAGACATTGAGTGTTTATTGTGTTTTTCCAGTGTTAGTTGCTAACTCTTTTGAGGGGGGAATAATGTGGTATTGTATTCTGTAGTTATGTTTGTATAAACTAGGTGGCGCTAGGCATGCGCCCTATCTGGTCAGCTGACTCGCACATCTGTATATATATTCATCATTGAACTGGAATAAAAGGGAGTTGGTCGAAGTATGTACGTGGCGGGTGCTTGACGTGGTGGTGCTCCGGCTGCTCCGGGCAGTCGGACCGGGCAGTTCCCCAACGGTACGGGATACAACAAAATGTAACCGATAAACGGTCAAAGCCCTCAAAGTCAGGTTTAATTAGACGTGCTACGCGTCCATAACAGCAGGGAGCTCGTGCGAGGAAGACGAAAACCTCTAGCCCCTCGAGAGCGCAAGGCATAGCAAGTCCTATCTAAAACAGTTCGGCCGCGGCATGGCGCCACTGGATTGATTGGGACTGTGGCAATATTTTTAACATCAAGCATCCGTAACTATTTTTAACAGAAAATTCAGTGCTTTTTGTGGTAAGCAGCGCTTTAGCAAAAGATTCATGTTTAACACGAGCTCCCTGACATTTGCTCCTGAAAACGAATTCACGTCTTCAGAAATATTCAGGGCGGCATTTTGGTGACGTAAAGTGCGGTAAGGCGAAAGTCTTTAACCCGGTGTTGCTGCTTGCGTCGTTGGTACGTGGTTAAGATGTTAAGTACACAATTCTTTTTGAATCTTAAGTGCTGGAGACGCTGGAGGGCGTTTGGGAGGCATCCGTTTGATTCGACGCCTTTCTGCAAACACCCTCCAGTGTCCTAGACAAGGAGAACTACATATGGGTTGGCAGGAAGTAGTGTAGTCGTTAGCACGCTCGGCTGCGGAAACAGAAGGATTGTGGTCTGAATCCCATGGTGCACAAAGATTTTTTTCTCATCGCGTTGAAGAGCATAATGAAAGGACGGACGGACGCGATCGTGAGCCATTAAAGGCTTTCGCCTTAAAAAAGAGGCACTCACCCGCTTAACTATTTGTGAATTGGACATATAAGGAGCCTCTGCGTCATGGAGCAATTAGTAGTGTACTCAGCCAAAATTTGAAGCGTTTATTATTGTTGTTTGTATGTTTCTTCTATACGATGACACATAAAAGCTGACTTATCTCTCGTGGGGCTGTCGAGTGCTCTATAATATAACGCACATATTGATGTCCCCCTAGAGGAGCCTTTCCTTGTGATGTGAATGGCAACATCGAGAGCATTAATTCTGTTTGGGAGTATGCAAATAATATTCTTCTCAGAAATTCCTGCAAGTGTGTTCTGTATCTTTGCTTTTACGTCGTTTGAAATCAACGTCGTACTATACATAGCAACGCTATTTAAAAGGCGGTAAGCAATAGCCTAACATTTGCTGCTTGCTTTTCACATGTAGTTGATGATCGCATACTCAAAACTAGATTGAAAACTCGCACTGAAAAACAACGGCTCACCCTCACAGCGTTCAGTTTACTGGTAAGCTGTCTTAATGTTAAACACGGTTTAAATCTCTGCGACTTGCACGAAAGCAGGCCAAACGTGACAAAAATGAAGAGATATTTCGCAATGTCATTTACAAGAAAACAAAATGGAGCCGCAGAAAATGTAAAATAACGACATGAATGCACAGAATAAATAAACAAGACAGCAGTAAAACATTATGAGGACAAAACCAGATCTCTCCCAAGATCGGGGGATTTTTAGCCTATTTTGCCCTAGCACATCAAGATTCCTAAGAGAGCTGCGTCTAATTATACGATGCTCACTTCAGACTCGCGGCTGCGTTAGTCCTACTGAACTCTAAGTGCATATATTTTTTCAAGTAGCTGATTTCGTTTCTGTTCTCTGGGTTGACAAGTTCTACACAGACGACGAAAAACTTTGACCAGTTGAAAACTTCTTAGAACGACATCGATTGTAAATTGCATACACAACAGTCGTTTTCTTAACTAGATGCCTGTGTTGTGGCAAAAATGTTCTGGTAAGAGTGAACGCCTTACAATTAATGTTAGTACGTTGTGAAAAGGCTTGTCTTACAGTGATACAGCTATAGCAAAGAAATTGTGAAAACATAGAAGCAAACAGAGACGACCTAGGGATTTGAGCGATGCAGTGAGGGAACGCTGTTATCAACAGCGGCCGCTGAGTGGTACCCAGAGTTCGCTGGTTGAAAATTCACAGTACCACTGAAACACCCAAAGAACTGCTCGTAAAGCTGCTGGTCAGATTCGGAAATTCAAGTCACCCGATTTTATAAGCACGATGGTTAATACTCAGCTGTTCGCAGGACATCACGCCATCGTCGTTTATAGTTGCATCATCTATCACGTGCAAGCTCATATAGATTCAGGCCGATGTTTTAGGAACATAACGGAATCTTCTGCATTTCTTGGAAACAATTCACGAAGCGTCTTGTAATATCTAGCTCGCCGCAATAAAAATGAGGCCGTGTTGCAATATCGCTACGAAAACGCAATGAAAAACAACAACCACAAACAAAGAATATTGGTTGCGCTACGGGAGGTCGCGGATAGTTATGAAATGACAAAAGATAGCGCTTACTCCGAGCCTGCAATCACAGCTAAAAGAACGCACAGGCACAGGAATGTCGACTTCATTTCAAGAACTTGCCAGTCGTACTCCAATTCAAAGTTGCTATATTGAGCCGAACATAATCGCTCTTGTCACTACGGCCTTGGCACTTGCCCTAATTAAATAACCACAAAAAAGAATAATGGTTGGCCTACGGGAGGTCACGGATAATTATGAAATGACAAAAGATAGCGCTTACTCCGAGGCTACAATCACGGCCAAAAGAACGAACAGGCACTGGAATGTCGACTTCATTTCAAGATCTTCCCAGTCGTACTCCAATCCAAAGTTGCTATATTGAGCCGAACATAATTGCTGTTGTCACAACGGCTTTTGTATTTGCACAATAAAATACGAATTTCTAACTGTTGCTGCGCACTTTATCGCTTTTCTGGCTTTGTAAAGGAATAATTTTTTCTGATGAATTTCTAATTGCCGTGATGGCACTATAAAAAATCAAAGAAGAAAAGTTTTCAGATATGGAAGCTAAACATATGCATAGCTGTATGTATGTATACGTATTGTGCGTATATTAAATATATAATCGCAAGTTTCGAAAGCAGGAGACCAAGGGCCGTATTTCGAGTTTGTGTCATAACAAAAAGCGTGAAAATCTTCCGCAGCGGCCACACTTGATTGGTCAAAAAACTGGAAGCGGATGTCGGTTCGGTTGCGACTGTGAGCGGCGGCAGGATATCACTGCGTTGCGGTTGCCGCAGCGCAACGTCCAGTGGCGCTTTTGCTCTTTGCAAAGAAAAAGAACGCGACCAATGCGACAGAAGAAACATTCAGCCACAAGTTTGGTTGCGCATCGGATTCCAGGAGTAATATCAAAGCTGCTTTATTTTCACCATTGACTTCAGCAAATACAAACAACATAATTCAGGCACTGTTTTCCGCACCGTAAAGGCCGGAGATGTACTTAAAGAAGAAAATATTGTAGGCAACCACGCTTGGCTTTTCAGCGGAGGAAGGTAGCCTCTACAGCCGTCGATCGCCGATGGTAAGAAAAGGCAGCTAGCTTGCTCGCACAACACGGCGTTTTACATTTATCTCGAGAAAAAGGGAACGGGAAGGAAAATTTGTAGCAGGCACTCACTCACTGCAGAATGCGCTCTTCGTGCCGGGCTGAACCAAGACGCCGTGACGACTTGCCGTCTGCAACATCACTGAATGTAAATTGGTGCTGTGATCGGACGGTTATGCATAAGATAATTTAGATTTTTTCATTAACTTTATACAGGCACTGCAAATAAATAAAAGGGATGTGATAAAAAAATCTTACTGTGTTTGTCTAGATATATGCGTTGAGAGACTTCGCAGAAGAAGTTTTCACAGGTTCGACATGGTAAGAAGCGCACGCATGCCATCGACTCCTTAAAACAAACTAACTCCCGAGCTCAATGCACAGCCACACCACCGCGGTTATCGAGAACCGTAAAATATCACCGAAAAATCACCTCTGGCATGTCATACGCTTCCGTGTAGCAGTGCGTCGCTGGCGACTCACCATCCATGCACGTGAGCGGTTTCACGCTGGCAGACATTACACACACTCGATCATGATGCAGGAGGCTTAAACAGCTAATATAGAGCTCTAGAGTAGGAAATGCACGTTTGCGCGCCGTAAATGCAAGTATTTTGCGCGTCATTCTGCTATGTGTTACATCATCCAACATACACAGACGACAAAACTCGGTGACGCCATCAAGTCTGTATGAAGAGAAAAATTTCTGCAACAAACTGGTGCTCGTTAGGCCTAAAAGCTACCGAATCGTCCAAAGAAATAAAAAACAGGCCGAATTTATCGTCCATTCAATTTTTGATAGGCAAGACAAGACGAAGCGAAAGTCCCGTACGCAGTTTATAGCAATTTCACGTGCCGAAAAACGATGTAACATCGACGAGTTCACTTCGAAGCTACAGGTTCCTTCAGAGCGCGCCTCCATGCTGGCTGTCGAGCCTCTGCTGCGTACGCTATGTGTCTGACGTCACCGTCCGGTTTCTTTGACCTTTTTCGCTGCATCCGAACCACCACATCCGCTTCCGGTGTTTCGACCCATCAGCTGTGCCGGTTGCGGCAGATTATAAAGCTTTTTATTATGACACAAACTCGGAACACAGCGATCTTTGCGAGCTAATGAATAAATCGCGTCTTTTATTTCTTTTTAATATTTTTTACTAACTCCTGTGAGTTATCTCCTAGGGCGCACAGGAAGGACTAGGCTCTGGCTGTAAGTCCTCAGAATCCTAACCTATGAGGATGGTTGGTTTAGGTTTGGTTTAAGGGGTTTAACGTCCCAAAGCCACTCAGGCTATGAGAGATGCCGTAGTGAAGGGCTCCGGAAATTTCGACCACCTGGGGTTTCGACCACTGACATCGCACAGTTCACGGGCCTCTAGAATTTCGCCTCCATCTAAATTCGACCGCCGCGGCCGGGATCGAAACCGCGTCTTTCGGGCTAGCAGCCGAGCGCCATAACCACTCAGCCACCGCGGCAGCTCTATGAGGATGGGTTGTTGTTTATGGGGCACAACGTCTGAAACCGAATCAGGCTATGAGGGACGCCGTAGTGAAGGCCTCCGGAGAATTCGACCACCTGGGTTTCTTTAACGGGCACACTCATCGCACAATACACGGACCTGTAGCATTTCGCCTCCATCGAAATGTGACCGCCGCGGCCGGCATCGAACCCGCGTCTGTCGGGTCAGCTGCCGAACACCATAATCACTGAGCCGCAACGGCGGCTTGTCAATATGTTTGCCTGTGCCGTCAGGAGAAACGCACACAATCGTGTCTTTTATGAGAACGCCTACTTTATTTATTTGTTGCGGCGGCGACAACGACATTCTTCTTTGGATACCCCTTTCGCAATTCTACTGCCGGGGACCACACGCACGGATTCTGGAATCCAGCATATACCAGGGGCATTTCCACGCATATGCAATCTGGTCCGCAACGGTTCCCAGGCTTGCTCCTCAGAGGGCACTAAATAGAAAAAAGGGGCATATTTATTTGTTGCGGCGGGGACAACGAAAGAGGGGAGGAGACAGGAAGAGAGGATAGGGGGAGAGGTATATAGACGAACTATTTACACAATATGAAATGTGTACAGGTTGCGCGCGTGATTAATTCATGCTGAAGCAAACGATGAAGTTCTGTGTATACCAGTTAGAAGCATTGTAGAAAGTGGATGAGGAAGAATACGCTAGCATAGAGGCACTGTTGTGAAACGCTCACGTTAAATACAGTATAGTATTGGCTGTAATCTGTACCGCCAAAAACATAAACATACCTAGGAGATGAATTATACTCATTGCACAGTGATGAATTATTCACTCCCGCTGCCGTTCTATAAGTTTGTAACATATATTAATGCGGCCTATATTAGCACCTCTGAAGAGCTTGAACCTTTCTTTTTATGAATGCGCACTAAGGTGACATGTAAATAAAGAGTACAATAAACGACAAGAGTACAGGTCCATGTCGTATACAAAGCTTCATTGACGGTCTCGTGGTTGGTTCAGTTATAAAAACAATTGATAGGAACGCCATTCGTTTGTCTGTCTGGGTTTTCGCCTTACAATCCGGGCTTTCCACATCTCCAATATGCTTCCCCTCATTTTTAGCAGGTTGTCCGCTCGAAAACGTTACAACAGGAGTCATGCGATCATTGTTCTCTAGTTTTGAGTCTGTTAGAATGCGCAATATGTGGCTATACCTGTCAACAGGGCAAAATTAGGAAAAAAAAATCGCGCTTTCCCCATGAATTAAGCAGCAGGAAAGTTGGTTTAAAGTGCGGGAACAAAATTGAGCACGCCCAATCATACACTTTTCTTTGACCTGATATAACTACCAGCAGTTTAATATATACCGCATTTATTACCACATGCTTTAATGCAAAATATATTATGAAAACAAAACATTATTTTTCTGCTTCGGCTTGTAACTTAGCAGATCCTATCTAGAAGACGTTTCCTACTGGAGTACTTTCAAGAGCTCTCAACCATTCAAGTGCAAACACGTACGGTAAATGTTCTCATTATAGCAAGGACATCCAGAAAATCAGTTGTATAGCTTTGCGCATTGCTTCGTAATTTCTTTCTACTTCTATCATTTCCAATTCGAGAAAACATAAACTTTCGATGCTCTCACAGCTGCCATCAATCATTAACGTAGAATTTTTTCAAGCCCAAGGTTGTAATTGTTGGCGTCAGATCGTTTTAGATTTGTAGGAGGTTCCCTCTTAGAAGTTTAACTCGACTCTCGGCCAGAAGACTTGAGACAGTTCGCTACAAGCGCTTTGTGTTCACTAACTGAAACGCACGTTACGCTGTACTAAAACGCTACAGTAATAACGCGCTGACTTTAAAGACATCATAAAAGTGAAGTGCGCTGAAACAGATTGCGAGATACACTAGTTGAAATAAAAACGAGGATGCGGTTGTGGGCTGAATATTTAGTGCGCTGAAAATTATGCCATGTTCCTGAGGATAGTGGTGGAGATTTTGAGGGACAGTAAAGGTAGCTGGGGTCAACAGCGACCCGAGTTTGTAGGAGGAATTAAGAAATATTCACCCTCATTTGCTCAATGACTTTGGCATCTGGCTACTGATTCAAAGGTAGGAGGTTTTGTACTAGCCGCAGCGACTGTAGTTTGATGGAGCAGAAATAAAAAAAACAACGAGTGCTGCGTGATGTTAGTGCTTGCTAAAGAACCACACAGTGCCAAAATTTATCCGTAGTCCTGTACTCCTGTCTGTTTTCGCTAAACCTCAGAATTTAAAACAATTACAAGTACCAAACATGCAACCGTAATGTATCCGCCTATCTGATTTTATGTTTGGTGAGAAACAGAAGCAACTATTTTTGTTGTACACCTTCCGACGCTTATAGAGCTACAGAGGTCCCCAAACAGGTCATAATATCCTTTCGATAGGAGGGCAGCAAATTTTGGTGCTGATCCCATTGACAAGAAGGGATATGGAAACCTGGCTTCAAAACGGCATAGGAATATCACCTGCTGCATTTAAATGCCATTAATCTGAGCCGAGGAAGTTCTCCCTAAAATTTTCGAAGCACAGTAGAATACTAGAGCCCGCCCATTATTCAAATGTTCTTCTTCGCGTGTTGGTTACACTACTGCGTCCTGTAATTAAAGAATACAGCCGCTTCAGGGCGTTTAAATTTCGGTATGTTCCCATGGCAAGAAAACACACGCAGTTTCTCGTATTTGGCACCGTTTGCACAAAACATTGACGAAACAATAGGATAAGATGTGTTTACCAAACGAGGACAGTAAGGTGTCCGTTGAATCACAGGTCTCCGTTTCAAATTGGGAAAAGGCTGAGATCTGAAAGTGGAAGAAGACTATAACAGCGTTCACACTGGAGTTACTGCAAAAGAACGTTGTGTTTGGTGACGAGAACAAAATCATACTGTTTAGAACACTTGACTAAAAACTTAAGTGCCTAGAAAATTCTAGTAATTGTAGCCACTGGATGACTCGTTTCCTTTGCATTATCGCATTGCCATAGCGCTGCTGCGCACCGTGACGGCAACGAGAAACGATTCGCGCTCTCTATTCAGGCCGCACATTGACGCGTGATTGTTTAACTCCAGGGAATTTGAGCTTGTCCTGCGGCGGTGAAGTTCTGATCACTACTAAAACACGTGATTCGGGAACTGCCTCGTTGGACACCGACCGCTACCCGCTTGGTATCTTTCACTGTTCCCATCCCAACCAGACACTGATGGAAGCGATGATGGAAGCGAAATCAAAGCGCTGCAAGCCAGTGAGATAAAAGCGCTTGTTTCCCACACGCGTGCCACAGCCAGTGCTGGCAGCGAAACCGCCCTCAGCAAGTTGAGATCGGTGGGAAGCAGGAATGTGGCGCTCCAGTGGCAAAGCGAGGAAATGAACGTCGAAGAAAGCAGAAGAAAAACTATCGCTAACCGGATGAGCTCGCCTGTCTCTGATGGCGATAGGCTTACGTATTAAAGTGGGCCTTTCGCCATGCGCTCCGCAGTTCGCGTTTCATTTGACGCTGCAAGTACATACGTTCAGCACGTGTGATCTGTTGTTATGATCGTTTAACATCTAAAATTTGCGGTCTATTCTGGTCTGGTTTATTTGTGGGTGGAGGTAACACCTCTGCAATTTCGTTTAGAGACAAATAAAACATCATGACCCAAATCTGTGCGTGTCAAAGCCGGTTGCTCTTTAAGGAAACCAAATAGTGATCTACGTATCTAAAAACTTTTATAATTATCTCGTAATTTCAATAGCACATGAGGTAACGATCTATGCTGGTCAAGAAAATGTCGACCAATACTGGCGCCACAGAAGAATGAATACGAATATCCTCGCGCTGAAAAAGGCCGTGGTTTTGAAATGCTACAAAAGTTCGCTGTAATTAGAATTAAAGGAGCGTCATAAATTTGTCCACGTTCAAAACCGCTGGTGTTTGAAAATCAATGACATCATTACCTCAAATACAGGACCTAGCGACACAAAACAGCTCACTGTGAAGAATAAACATAAACAAGTTGTTTGCGTCAATCGCCTGAGTTCTTTATCCCGAGTGGTTGTTCTTTGCTCTTGGTATGCGCTTAGCCAAGGCACACCCAACAATTCGGGTCAACAGCATTTTTTAATGTGACCTGTATAGAAATAACATCCAGGATATTCTAGAGTGCAATGGCAGGGGATATAATTAATTGTATATCACTTGGCTCTGATTTGCCCCTTTTTCCATGTTCCGCAAAATATTTTTGGACCAGATACTTAAACAGGGATGTGACAAGAATGAAATAGAATGGGATGGAAAAAATTGTGCCTTAGTAGCTTTATATGTAGAGCACGTAAGGCTCGTTCATAAAAGCATTTTTCCAGAGGATCAAACAGCGGCCCGAAAACAGTGCACTAAAAAAAAAGACCGAGAATTGTATCCGGTACAAGTGATTACACATCTATACTGATAATTAAAGCAACAAATGGGAAATGATATTCATTTCTAAGAAAAACTAAACTGGTTCATATTTAGAACTTCCAGCTCAATTGATAGTCCCCGGCAAAGCTTTTGAGTTCCTCTTCTGATGGGGAAGAGACCTGACCACCGATGGGTCTTGCTGAGGAATTTGGCTAAATGACGAAAATTCTCTCATTGTTTTCGTCATACACAGCCCGTACAGACATATAAGACGTCAATGTCATGAGTTTAAGTTAAATGATAAGAATGTGCCAACCACGCACTCTTGTGCTGAAATAAACACCAGTAAGGAATTGCTTCCTTGCCTGTCGTTTGCTCTTGTCTTGAAACTTTATGCAGAACACAAAAGCTATGTTCAATCAAAACGTCCTACTTGATAGAAAATCCATTTTTTTAAATTTGCTGCATCTCTTCAAGCGCTCACAGCGCGTGTCCTAGGGCAGCGGACTCGGCGCAGCTGGCCCGCATCCGGCGTTTTTCTAACGCTTGCCACGCATAATGTAACCCCTCGGATTCAAACATTCGATTATGTTTTTGGGCGGTCATCATTATTAATCGCGATTTTGAAGGCCGGTTAATTTCAATACGAAACAAGAGATGGCATAGAGAAAATAACTATTTTAATGCTGATGTGTAAATGCTTACTCGTGTACTATACAACGTTGTACCTTATCAGTTATTAGCTGTACCTCACTGGTTGCGGTACTCTCCCTAGCTGCAGTCTGAACCTCCCATGTGGCCTAAAGAGGGAAACGCTTCCTTCTAGAAACCGAAATTGCCAGGGCGCAAATTCTACACATAGGAAAAGATTGATTTTGCTTGCTTGTCCAATAAAGCGAAGCTTTATGGTCAAATCTGACCTGCCTATCCAGCAAAGTAAGGCAGGCACTGATTCTGCAGCACGTGAATAAAAACATCTCTCCACCGGCGGAGAGAGTCATATACTTTATGAAACGATCACAATAAGTAGCATTCTGCGAAGGCATGCAGTTTCATTGATGAGTAAAAGAAGACACCGGTCCTGAACTGTCGCATTTTTTGTAAATATGCTGCGCGTCTATTGCGCAAGAGAAACATTTTATGCCCGTGGTGAGTGCCATTCAATATTTCGTACATTTGTTCCAAAATAGCAATATTCCGAAAAAAGATGGCTGTGATTTAGCTTTAGTTAAACCAGGAGTGACGCGATAGTTACAGCTGGCCGAGTGGAACTCGCTCAGTCGAATTGCAAAGTCAGTTTTTCGCCGCTGCTTTTCGTTGGGCGTTCCTTCTTCATCTTCGTCCCTGGACGTGGATTCACTCTTCCCCCTCTCCCCCTCTCCACTCCTCCCTCACTCTGTTTCGCCGGTGCGCAGCGTCGCCGGCAGCTGCCACGGCAGCCACGGCGCCGCTGCGCTGAAGGCTCGAAATGTAGGCGCGCGGCGCGCACACCAGCTGCGTGCTCTGACGTCAGGACTGAGGAGGCGGGAGGTGCCTGCTCCGCCGTCGGTGCAGCAGCGAGGCGCGCGGCGCGCACACCAGCTGCGGGCTATGACGTCACACCGCGGATGCGCACAGCTGGCAGAGCGGTGGTGCCACGGCTCAGCGCGCAGCCACGCTGACCTCGCGAAGTGGCTGGAGTAGTGTAGCTATCGCTACAAAAAAACTGGCTACGCAGGGAAGGAAAAAACTTCGACGAACTCTACTCAAACCTGCGGGATTCGTCGTCAAGCATAAGGCCAAATATTTCATATCGCAGTGTTACAACGATGTGAATGATCCACGTGGCAGCAAGTGAAG
This sequence comes from Amblyomma americanum, assembly GCF_052857255.1. Taxonomy (NCBI): domain Eukaryota; kingdom Metazoa; phylum Arthropoda; class Arachnida; order Ixodida; family Ixodidae; genus Amblyomma; species Amblyomma americanum. Next base: position 38,444,663 of record NC_135507.1, on the reverse strand, counting down.
CTGCAGAGTTTTTCAATAAAAAAAGATACACGCGGATGGATGTTCTCTCCGTTCAGAAATGCAAGCCTTTAGCATACAGTGACCCTTGAAATTGCCTCCAGTCGAAGATGTTCTGCCGTGTGCCGCTGTCGCACACACTGTTTCATCGTTTACTGAGCTGTGCCAAATCTAAGTGTGCAGCCACTTAGCGGGTTTAAACAATGGTGCAAAATGTATGCACGGAAGCTTCCTCGAGACAGAAAATGGTGCATATATACATTTGTTCTAAATATCACTGACACTGGTCCCTGTGGTAGTCAAGAAGTAGCATGCCAGGTTGCCAACGCTAAGTTCAGCGCTTTAAGTGCTTCACTTCCGGTTATTTTTTTCCAAGATTTTGTAACAGGTGAAGTGTATCCCCTTTTACCAGAGGGCTTGCTTCCCAATCGGAATTAGCAAGAGTACGGCCATGCAGAAAATACGAGTGCAATAATTGTACTTCATCCTATAAAACGTTATACATGCACATTGTATAGCGTACAATGCATCCAAACACATTCCCAGCCATACTTCACTTGTAAAATTGTATAGGCTTATTTGCCAAGAAGAGAGTCATAATACTTCCACGTACAGAAACCATTCGTACCCACCTACACTGCCCCCAGGCGTTCCTGCTAACGACTGTCTGCTTCACACATTTTCATAGGGAACACTAATAGATAATTTTTTTTATTGCATGCAGTAAAAAAAAAGGTTACGCTTACTCAGAGATTGCAATGAGAGTACTGAGAACACAGAAGATCATCCACATAAACTTCATCTCAAAAGCTCATATGCTGGCCTGCGAAGAGGAGATTTCTGACACGTGGCTGAATGCTTCCCTCGCATTTAATATAATTTTAGTTTTGTGAAGAATGAGTGAATGCTTCTCTCACTTCTTTAGGGTTTTCTAAATTTTTTCTTTTTACTTCATGTACTAATAAGTGGCTCTAGAATTACAGTCGTCCTGACTATAGAATAGAACTAAGGAACAGACAGCGTTTGCAAATGTGGACGACT